>NW_022986708.1:0-44407 GCF_009829125.3 Periophthalmus magnuspinnatus
TGTACACTGTCATTTGTGTGTGTTCAGACATGGTTATGACTATTCAGCCTACAGTCAGTGGGACTACAGGGACAATTACAGTTACTACGAACAGGACTATTACCGAGGACAGCACCAGCACCCAGGTGCACATCCAAATCTTTACATATATTTGCATTTTATTTGCATTAAGTTGGGTTTAAAGAGCTTTGTGTTTATGACATTTGCACAGATGGAGGTCAGTGGGGACAACATGAGTCCTGGCAAAGGGAACAGTATCAAGAACACGCAGAAAAACAGAAAAACATTTCAACCAACACAGAGGAGAGGTATGGTATGAAGATTTGAGTTGTGTGAATGCGCAATGGGAGATAGTAGTTTAAAAAATGAAGTAGTTAATACATTTTTTGTAGTAGTAATAACATTTGTATATTATATATTGCACATTTAAACCCTGTACACCATACACATCTAGATTTGCATTGAATTCCTATTATACATGACAAAATGCTAAAAGTTAAAATCTTTATATAACCATGGACCCTGCTTTTTGACCGAACAGTGTTAAAGGAACTGTATGTGACCTTTTAATTTGAAATTCCATAAAAATGTGTCCCCAGATTCAAGGTAGACATTCTTATATATGTGTGTGGGTGTGTGTGGGGTGTATATATATATATATTATATATATATATATATATATATATATATATATATATATATATATATATATATATATATATATATATATATATATATATATATATATATATATATATATAGGCTGGGTGTATGTACATGGGCTCAATGCTGAAATGCAGTTGATTTAAACCTAAAAGGACTCTCTGATCCATATCCTCAGTACCTAAACCCCACTAAATGCCTATAGTGACAAATGTAATCATAGAAATTCATAATAATAAATCATGTTATGAAATTAGCAATATACACGTAGACGCAATATACACGCATCTACTGAGCAATTGACTTAAACAATATAGTATATTGCTGATTGGTTTCATTGTTGTTTATAGGTATGACCAAAGGAAAGAGAATGCACAAAAATACAAAAGCAACTATGAGGACACTACAACAAAGAAAATGGGGACTTTTATTATTTTGGAACATTGGAAAGCTCCAAAGCCTCAGGTCTGTCCTCCAGCAGCTACGAACTAAGTCTGTACATCAATGGGGCAGAGCAGAGTGAGTCTGGACCTGTACATGTGCCATCTGATACTGGTAAATCTGGAATCATAATGTATAATTATGTTTTTTCTTATTTATTGTAAGTATTGAATTTGTGATTTTTTTGTGTAGAGCTAAACCCTCAGTTGTCTGCACCACTGAAGTATTCCATTCCTCATGCAGTGGTCAGTTTTGGACCAGCTGGACAACTTCTACGGGTCACTCAGAAGAATGTCAGCCAAGTAGAAATACACAACATCGAGGTACATGTACTTACAAATGTATAAATGTTGTTTTTGTTTTTTCAATTTCAATTTCATTTTCAATTTCAACGACTCTCACTTCTCATTTGCATTTTGTGAAGATTCTCCAGCTCACCTACATACATGTGCGTTGTTTAACTTTTCATCACAAATGCTATCATACAAATAATAAAAATAATAGGCTTGAACAAATACAATCAACATAAAAACATATTTACATTGCCTAGAATGAATGTGGTGTGTGCACGAGTGTAGGTGGTAGTCGGAGGGGCTCATGGTGCAGATTGGCAACCTCTCTTTCGTCAGTCTACCCCAGGGCAGCTGTGGCTACAGTGGTAGCTTTCTACTACCAAGTGTGAATAATAAACTGTAAAACACTTTGGGTGTCTTGTAAGGTCCTATATAAATCCAATGGTTAATTTATTAATTCTCTCTCCCAGCTACAACTTGTTAAGTGTCAAAAAAACATCTGCTGACAATGCAAAAATATTAACCATCTTACAACTTTTATTGCACAGGTAATTCTTAGTGAGACACAAGAACAGCAAGAAATGAGAAAGTTCCCTGGACCTTTAACAAGGTAACCCTAATTTGACTAATATATGTTATAGTTAAAATAGTTGTTTATTTCATTGTATTTTATCGATATTGCATATTCAAGGGAAGATTTGCACAAAGTAGATGCAATCGAGTTTGCCCACCAGATGGCAGGAGCGTGCTTGAGAGATGACAAGCTGCATGACAAGAACTCTGCTGCCCTCCTGTGGAATTTACTCATACTTCTCTGCAGGCAAAACGGGGCAAGTATTAAACTTTTCCTGGATCACTGTGGTATGATTGTGGTATCAAAATTGGTATGCAGTTTCAAGCCTAGTGTCAAAATCAAATGTGAAATATTTTTGTTTATTTGTTTTTGACTTGGTTGTATAGTTTTGTTAGTCTGCAAGTAATGGGAGTCCCTGCCTAGACTGCTGCCCCTATATATATATATATATATATATATATATATAGGGGCAGCAGTCTAGGCAGGGACTCCCATTACTTGCAGACTAACAAACTATACAACCAAGTCAAAACAAATAAACAAAAATATTTCACATTTGATTTTGACACTAGGCTTGAAACTGCATACCAATTTTGATACCACAATCATACCACAGTGATCCAGGAAAAGTTTAATACTTGCCCCGTTTTGCCTGCAGAGAAGTATGAGTAAATTCCACAGGAGGGCAGCAGAGTTCTTGTCATGCAGCTTGTCATCTCTCAAGCACGCTCCTGCCATCTGGTGGGCAAACTCGATTGCATCTACTTTGTGCAAATCTTCCCTTGAATATGCAATATCGATAAAATACAATGAAATAAACAACTATTTTAACTATAACATATATTAGTCAAATTAGGGTTACCTTGTTAAAGGTCCAGGGAACTTTCTCATTTCTTGCTGTTCTTGTGTCTCACTAAGAATTACCTGTGCAATAAAAGTTGTAAGATGGTTAATATTTTTGCATTGTCAGCAGATGTTTTTTTGACACTTAACAAGTTGTAGCTGGGAGAGAGAATTAATAAATTAACCATTGGATTTATATAGGACCTTACAAGACACCCAAAGTGTTTTACAGTTTATTATTCACACTTGGTAGTAGAAAGCTACCACTGTAGCCACAGCTGCCCTGGGGTAGACTGACGAAAGAGAGGTTGCCAATCTGCACCATGAGCCCCTCCGACTACCACCTACACTCGTGCACACACCACATTCATTCTAGGCAATGTAAATATGTTTTTATGTTGATTGTATTTGTTCAAGCCTATTATTTTTATTATTTGTATGATAGCATTTGTGATGAAAAGTTAAACAACGCACATGTATGTAGGTGAGCTGGAGAATCTTCACAAATGCAAATGAGAAGTGAGAGTCGTTGAAATTGAAAATGAAATTGAAATTGAAAAAACAAAAAACAACATTTATACATTTGTAAGTACATGTACCTCGATGTTGTGTATTTCTACTTGGCTGACATTCTTCTGAGTGACCCGTAGAAGTTGTCCAGCTGGTCCAAAACTGACCACTGCATGAGGAATGGAATACTTCAGTGGTGCAGACAACTGAGGGTTTAGCTCTACACAAAAAAATCACAAATTCAATACTTACAATAAATAAGAAAAAACATAATTATACATTATGATTCCAGATTTACCAGTATCAGATGGCACATGTACAGGTCCAGACTCACTCTGCTCTGCCCCATTGATGTACAGACTTAGTTCGTAGCTGCTGGAGGACAGACCTGAGGCTTTGGAGCTTTCCAATGTTCCAAAATAATAAAAGTCCCCATTTTCTTTGTTTGTAGTGTCCTCATAGTTGCTTTTGTATTTTTGTGCATTCTCTTTCCTTTGGTCATACCTATAAACAACAATGAAACCAATCAGCATATACTATATTGTTTAAGTCAATTGCTCAGTAGATGCGTGTATATTGCGTCTACGTGTATATTGCTAATTTCATAACATGATTTATTATTATGAATTTCTATGATTACATTTGTCACTATAGGCATTTAGTGGGGTTTAGGTACTGAGGATATGGATCAGAGAGTCCTTTTAGGTTTAAATCAACTGCATTTCAGCATTGAGCCCATGTACATACACCCAGCCTATATATATATATATATATTATATATATATATATATATATATATATATATATATATATATATATTATATATATATATATATATATATATATATATATATATATATATATATATATATATACACCCCCACACACACCCACACACATATATAAGAATGTCTACCTTGAATCTGGGGACACATTTTTATGGAATTTCAAATTAAAAGGTCACATACAGTTCCTTTAACACTGTTCGGTCAAAAAGCAGGGTCCATGGTTATATAAAGATTTTAACTTTTAGCATTTTGTCATGTATAATAGGAATTCAATGCAAATCTAGATGTGTATGGTGTACAGGGTTTAAATGTGCAATATATAATATACAAATGTTATTACTACTACAAAAAATGTATTAACTACTTCATTTTTTAAACTACTATCTCCCATTGCGCATTCACACAACTCAAATCTTCATACCATACCTCTCCTCTGTGTTGGTTGAAATGTTTTTCTGTTTTTCTGCGTGTTCTTGATACTGTTCCCTTTGCCAGGACTCATGTTGTCCCCACTGACCTCCATCTGTGCAAATGTCATAAACACAAAGCTCTTTAAACCCAACTTAATGCAAATAAAATGCAAATATATGTAAAGATTTGGATGTGCACCTGGGTGCTGGTGCTGTCCTCGGTAATAGTCCTGTTCGTAGTAACTGTAATTGTCCCTGTAGTCCCACTGACTGTAGGCTGAATAGTCATAACCATGTCTGAACACACACAAATGACAGTGTACAAAATATTGAAAAAGCTGTATCTTTATCTTAAGAGCTATTACAAAATTAAACAATAATTAAATAACCATGTATTTTAGATTAGATAGTCCAACATAACATCCAAAATTTGTAAATCTGGTCATTTATATTAGAAAGGTGAATTATCTCGTTATATTTATCCTACCACAGCATGATCAGCATATCAACATTAGCAATTCTTGTCTGTCCCCCATCCCAGTTAAATAGTGAAGGCTAGGACATGGTTTTGAATATGATATTATTTGAAAACGCATCATTCTAAATATTAAGAATTAAATAAAAATGTCAGTATATGTCACAATATTATAACAATACAGTAGCAGTAAAGCATGACAACAACAAATGTTTAAAAGTGCTAGCGATAGCGAGATCTGTTTCTAGTAGATTTTATTCAAGTAGATATTTCAAGGCATTTACTGAGAAGTTTGAAGTACATTGGGAAGTATATTATTTCATTCCATTGGAAAAAGAAACTAACATGAGTAGTGGCTGCATACACTATACAAACACTGTTAAATGCCAGCTGTGTCTCCTTGCTTAAGTTAATGTAGAATAGTATAAACATTTCTAGCGCAGTAAGGACAGCGTACTCTGCTGTGAGTGTTTCTGCTAAGGCTGGCCTTATCTGAACTTACTGTCTACTCAGGTCCTCCAACATATTTTATAACTGAGTGGATGCACGTTCGAAATATGGAAATTACTTTTTAAGGCAATTAATATGTGAACTATCAGCTGTATTTTCAGAATGTGTCAGTGCTATGTATAGTTAGAGTGGAAGGTGGAAAGTCACCTTCCTTATTCCATGGAAATAGAAAAAAACATACTTCAGAACAGTCTCTATGATAGATGAGTTTTATGCCATAGTCTAGCAGATTATAGCCAAAGAACAACACTTTCATAGAAACCAGGAAGCCCTCCCCCAGGCGAAAAAAGAGTCAGGTTTGTGGAGATGCAAGCCTGCTAACAGTAATTACACATGTTTTCTTTGTTTTTCAATACAATAAATGCAACCGAGTCTATTATTTGGTGAAAATGTTACATACTATGGTTTTAATATTCTATGCAAAAAATTTCTCAATTAGTCAATATTGTTTTTCTTCTTTTTTATAGGTTTGATTATAACTAGGTTGTAACTTATTTACAGAATATGATTAGTACTATTAATCCAATACAATTTATATTTAGAGTGGCCTATTTTGTGTACATCATTTATTTTAACATTTGTTGTTTAAAATTAGTCGTGGCAAGTTGACAGTTCAAATTTCTTTTTCATGTAGTCATATTCCAGTAAGAACATAGACAGCTAATGTGTATTATGTTCAAAAATGCTATCTTAAAAAAACGGGAAATTGGATAACAAAAAGTATTAAATAAATTGTAATTAATACTGCCCTTATTACAACATGCATACCTTGAATGTGGTTGCTGCTGCTCTCCCCATCCATACCCATAAGGATAGGGCTGAGGTCCGTAGGTGTAAGGATCTCCCCTCACAGGACTGGCCATAGGGGGCATGAAGCGTGACTCAGGGTGGCCCCAGGTCCTGTCCCATTCTCTGGGGTCTGGCAGAGGGTAGCACTGCCCTCTCTCCTGGTTTGGATACTTGTAGTAATCCAGTCTAGGGTCCCTGGTTTTGGGTTGTCCCATTTGTGATCTGGGCCGACCTCTGTGTTCCATCCTTCAATTTCAAACCTGGCAAGCGAAAATAAAAGTTAAACATAAAGAAAATTGAAATCTAATTTGTTTGTTTGGGATACTTACAATGTTCTGTAAACCCAAAGTGCAACTGCAACTGCCACATCATTTCCCAAGCTGATAACAAACAACCCACTGATACCACCAGCAGTAGTCCTAAAGATAACAAGGGGTAAAAGTTCACTGTAATCCCAAATAATAAAGACACTGATTTAATTCAAACGTATGGATAAGCACAAATCAAACCTTACCATCTTCTATCTTTTCCTATGTTTGCCTGTGGTGTCCCAGCCCAGCCCTTGATGAGTCAAAGGGCAGGGTAAACAAAACGAAGCACGCCCTGATTTTGACAGCTCAAATTTAAGAAAGCAGAAAAATCTCTTTAAAATAGTTCTCTCTAAAACATAATTACTGCAAGTAGTTTCCGTTTAAATTCGTTTAAAATACACACGCGTTGAGCATTGGTAAAGTTAACTTACATGGAAAACAAAAAAAGTGCGCCTTGCCACGTTGCCGGTAGAAGAGATGCATCAACTCGAGAGAGGGGAAAAGTTATGAGCTGGTTTGGGATCAGTTTGAGGAGCTGAGGGTAAAAAGCGAAAAGAATGCGGCTCAGTCAGTCATTTTGCAGGAAAAGGGAGAAATTGTACTTAATCAAACAGGCCAACGGAGGGCGCTGTTTATCTGAGTAAGTAAGAGAGTAATAATGGTCAAACACATAGGTAACATTTTGATACCACAATATAATAATAATAATAATAATAATAATAATAATAATAATAATAATAATAATAATAACAACAATAATAATAATAATAATAATAATAATAATAATAATAATAATAATAATAATAATAATAATAATAATAATAATAATAACAATAACAACAACAAGAAGAACAACAAGAAGAACAACAAGAAGAACAACAAGAAGAATCATGTATAGCCAATATAGTTAACTATTAGACTATAGATTGGAATCAGTTCAAATTTAGCTATACACAGTAATGATACTGGTCCAAATGAACATCTTTTTTTTTTTTCTACTAGTTTAAAGGTACACTATACAACTTTTCTTGCAGAAGGTACACCACCTGCTTGTCTTTATGAAATATTAGGTTATTGTTTTATCTAGAATGTTCCACAATATGGCGTTAAACTTAAAAACAAAACTAAAACTAAACATTTTTGACAACCCTTCTCTTTACATTGCTATGATAATATCATTATCATAGCAATGCAAAGAAACAAAGAAATTAAACAAAATTATTGAACCTATAGGCTACACAGCTTGGCCTAGAACTATTTTGGAAACACTATTTATAGTAAAGTTGTTGCTGAAGTGCTCTTAAAAATATGTGTTGACCGAAAATATGGTACACAGTGGCATGGTCCTGCAGCCCAATTGTCTTCTCTGTGCCAAACACTTGTTTAGTGTCTCCTATGCCTCACTCCACTCATGAGGGTCAAGAGGGCCAGGCCTATAATAGGGCACTTACTGTAGTACCTCAGATCAAGAAGCTTGCCACTGCCACCTGCAGAGGGAGGCAGAGTTGAGATAAAAAGTCAACAGCAACCAAAAAATAGAATAGCACAATATGCACCTTTTTAGAGTCATACTGAATCCAGTTTAATCCAGCTCTTTGATGCTTAGACTGCTGCTTTTTGTAATCATTTGTGTATAGCTAGGGCAGTAGGTCCAAAGCTACAGTGGAACATTAACATCTACATGGAGGCAAGTGGGTGGTGGATCTTCCATCTGAAAAAGTTATATAGCCTTATGCAGTCGTGGAAGAAGTACTCAATTCTGTTACTTAAGAAAAAGTATAGATACCGGAGCAAAAAAAAACAAAAACAAAAACAAAAAAACTCAAGTAGGGGAAAAGAATCACGTGAAAAAACTCTACTTCTGTAAAAGTAGTACCCATTTAAAAATGTACCCATTTAAAAATGCACTTAAAGAGTAAGAAGTAAATAAGTAAAAAAGTTTTGTTTGTTTGTTTGTTTGTTTGTTTTTTAGTGTGCTGAATTTGGTTCAGCAGAAACAGTTGAATCAATAGCTTTATATTGTTTGCTCAAATTATAATTGTGTTTAAAAAATAAAAAGACTCAGGCTATTCAGCATATCTCAAACAATAATAAAAAATGCTTTTACCTGTTAGTCCAGTTCAAAAATGTAATGTAATAGAAAGATACCAGCCCTCAAATGTAGTGAAGTAAACTAAAAGTAAAAAGTATCCACTGTAAAATGTACTTTTAAAAGTACAGATACGTAAAATGTATACCTAAGTACAGTACTTCACTGCTTTTTCTTTGTTACTTTCTAACACTGGGCTAATGCATATTTAAAAGAACAAACATGGTAGTCTTAGCTCCATCGAAAATAGACTAAAAATTTCTCGCTGATGGGCATCTATCTTGCATTATAATACATCAATGAGATGCAGTCTCATGTGACAAAGCCTGCACTGTGACCTAACTGGCTGTGTTTCGTCTTGCTCATCTCACAGCTGAGGTCACCCGAGTTTGCACACGGGCTGCAACCGAAACCACATGGGGTCGCAGTGTCCACAGGGCTCGTGTAGAGAGACCAGTGTTTTTACTGTAGTATTACCTTGGGGCCAATGGTAGCGGCGTATGTAAATGTGTCTGGCACCGGGGCGGCTCCTTTCAGTCCTGGGCTGGCTGTAGTGTTTGCTAATACAAGCAGTGCACGAAGCGGCACGGTCACACAGAAGCTGACAGCGCGCAGAGTAGTACGCACCTTCACATCTCCGCTCTGGATTTTGTTGGATCTAACGCCTTACGGATGTGCAATATGACGTTTGAAGAAAACAGTGGGGAAAACTCATCGGACAGGTTGGTGAACATTTTGCATCAATATCTACACGCGCAATTTCGACTATTTTTGGGGAGGTTTTACGCATTTAATTTTTTAAATTTTTTGCTGCAAATTTCCAACAGTGCATGCTTTTTAATAATACGGAATTACTCTACGATTATGTTTTTTTAATGTTAGTTTTATTGCACGTTGTTGCCCGGTTCGTCATTTGGAGGGACAAGTTCGGACAAGTGCAGAGTTCAGCCAACGTCTGTGCGCCGCTAGCATGCTAACCGGCTTTTAGCTAACTAATCCAAATTGTGCTAGCTTGTTTTTTTTTTTTTGTTAGCGAATCTGATAAAACTTAACAAAATGCGTGCTTCTTAGATTATCTTCTCTTCAAAAAGCATTCCACACCACACATAGCCTATATTTTCTTTATATCTTGCAACTTTATTTAATATTATGCCTATATTGTCAAAAATAAATAGTGGATATGCTAATGTAGGCTAATTGTTAAGTGAAATCTTGTGAAATGGATATAGATTGACTGTGACACTGTGTTTTATAGGATGGAATCGGTGGCCACAGCGCTGGAAGAGGTCCTGAGCTCTGCATTGCCTCAGGGTTGCATCACTGTGGGAGTTTATGAGGCAGCCAAGTCACTTAATGCGTAAGTTTTAATAGTCCAATCAACATTACCTGTGCGCAAATAGGAGCCCATTAGATGCGTTGAATATCATGACTTTATTACATGCAGTTCCAATCAAGGTAACTAACTTTTCAAACTCGAATTGAAGATGTATTATTTCAGTTGAGAAGGTTACATATTTGGTTATTATATGTAGTTTTATATATATTTGGAGATTTTGTTTCTCATTTATGCAACCTGAAACTATCAGCCCTTACATTAGCCATGCCATTGCTAATTCCAAACCAATATGTTATGCAATGTTTGACCTAAGGTGCCTAAGAGCCATGCAACGACCAAAAGGAAATTACTACTACCCTTATTATTAACTTTTAACTTCAAACTGTAATATGCAGTGGTAGATAGATATATAAAATGACCAATAAAATGTATTATATTCACCTTGTTAGCTAATTTTCCTCTATTCTTATTCCAACAGTGACCCAGACAACGTGGTCCTCTGCCTGTTAGCCACAGATGAGGAGGAGGATGTTGCTCTCCAGATTCACTTTACCTTGATCCAGGCGTTTTGCTGTGAAAATTACATCAACATCCTGCGAGTGAGCAACATGCGGCGTCTCGCTGAGATTCTGGGTGGAGGGGTGAAGCCTGCAGCCGACTTGGACCTACACTGCATTCTAGTTACAGTAAGTGTCATTAGTCACAAGTGCTTACAACACTGCTTAGGGCTTCCTATTGCTCACTTCTCACGAGGCTGTGAAAGGCAGCTATTGTTTGGCCAGGTATCTGTGGAAGCTTTGTTGCTGGCAAGGGCTGAAAAGAGTTGTTTCTAGCATTTGCTATGGAGTTTGTATGTTAAATAAAGCTGGGAGAAGATGCTCCTGTCTTGCCTCTTTGCAAATGTAACTGTTTGTATGAGGTTGGTTTAAGTGCTGGGTTTGTAAGAACCTAAAGACGAACCAGTGATCTATGCAATATTGAATATTTGCGATAAGATAGATAATATTTGGAACTATGCTGGCATAGTAATTCATAAGTCAAAATCAAAACTTTGTGATAGTATGTAACTTTCTGAAGGTAGAAAGTCTGATTCATGAAAAAAATGTTAAAATCATACTTTGGAACATTCTCCACAAAGATGGATACATTTTATGTCATACTGTAGAAGATTATAGCCAAAGGACAACATTTCCATGGAAATAAGCAGAAGGAGCCCCCCCTTCATTTTTTGTGGAAATGCAAGCCCACTCACACTAAGGATGTTTTTCAATGCAAAAAAACCATCCATAATGAAAAACATGCTTTATTTTAGTCGCAAGGTTACATATTTATTGTTACAATACATTTTCATTATACACATCATTAACTAATCATCATCTCTTTGTTATTTTTGCAGAACCCTCAATCTTCTTTCTGCAAAGACCCAGCACTGAGCAAAGTCAACAGATTCTGCAGAGACAGCCGCTGCTTGGACCAATGGGTACCAGTTATCAACCTCCCCGACCGATGAAAACTGTTGGATTTTAAACTACTGTGTGTGCAAAAAAATGGGATATTAACTGCACAAGTGTTAATGTCTTGTCTTGGGACTCCTTCGGGCCCCTCCATGGATCATACAGGGGAAGCAGGCGCTGAAAGGAGAAGAGAGAACAAAATCAAACCAAAGTGCACCAGGAAGCAAGCTGCAAATTTAGTGGGTCAGAGCTGAGGCAAGCATGACTCAGCTAAAGCACCTTCCAGGATTTCCAAAGGGTGACTACGCGATTTGCCGAGAAAGAAACCGGAAATTCAATCATGTCTGCAGATAAGGACATGTGGTTGGCAGCACTGGAGCAAGAGAGGGAGGAGGGGAGAGGAGAGGAGAGAAGGAAAGACCAATTCATTCAGAACTTAACACGATCCTCACACAACAAATCCAAGTCTGCGTATTTATTTATATTATTTAAGTCAATTTGCTGATCTTAAGAAGGGAATGTTTTCTAGTTATTCTAAAGGCAATGCAATATTTGGCCGTCTTGTTTTTTTATGTTTCAAGATGAATTTGATATTTATTGTGCAAAGTTCATGGATTTATACCTTTTTGTTAAGTTGGATGAAATAAAAACCTGTTCTGAGCTTACGTTCTCTGTTGCCAATGTTTTTCAAATGTACCCAGTAGTAGTAACATAGTGTGCCTGCTTAGTACTAGAAGTTAATGCGTTTTGGAAATCAGCCCTGGAAGAGGACTGGGAGATCTAGGATGTTCAAATGCCAAAAACATTACTAAAAATCACCTGATTTTTTCACTATACCCCTAACAGTTTAAGTCAAATGTTGTTAAAGTATCAATATTGCTCATTACATTTAAATATTTGGAGAAAAATATGCCAATCATACAAAGTAACATGTTTAGTCTGTGTGTATTTCCCAAGTATGTTTGTAAAGGACAGGGAAGGAAGGGCATCTGAGGTAAAAAATGATCAAATGTCACAATAGGAGGAAGACGATGTATCGGGTCATACTTTGCCTGTAAACAAAATATACTGTGTCAAGGTACTTTGTAGACCAGTTGTTCTCAGATTGTGGTTATGGGATGTAACGATCCATTAATCCATGTTTTAGTCCTTTTTTAGGCTTACATTAGTCATTGATTACATAATTTATATTCTTGGAACTGGTTTGGAACACATTTTGATTAATACAAGCTTTAGTCCTCATTAATGAGATTCAGCTACCGGATATGTGACATTTTGAGGACTTTTCTCCATTCAAAAGATATATTTTGTTATACAACGGTACATATTGATCATTTTAAAAGCCAAAGATCCAATTGTAATTAATAATTTTGTCCCTGATGTCTACTTATTTCATTCTGACTTTACTTGAAAATACTTTGTGAGTAAAATATATTCAAATAGTTTTTTTTGCCACCTTAGGCGATATTTGTTAATGCGCTAATGCGCCCCAGTTTCAGTATTAAACCAGTTTTTCTCTTCCTCTTAAAGTCAGTGAAAAAACATATAAAAACAGTTTGATAGAACCGGATATCTATGTGTAATCTGTGCTGTCAAAAAACGATATTCAAAGTGCATACTGTTAGCTTAATACTAGCCTAGTTTTCCATTACTGTTACTGTCTCCCACCATCCATAGACATGCATTTTGATGAATTGGTCTAAATGTACACCTCCTTTTGTGAATGATAGTAGAGTGAGATTAGTTAAGTCAACCTGTCTGGGAACTGTCGTAAAACTTGACCTTTGACTCAGCAAAGGTCTCCAGTTTCACTCAGAGGAGGAGAATTCCCTTTGTTCACCACTTTCTCCATGGCTGCTGTGTCCATGCAATCCAAGCTAAATTTAAAGCTGACTGCATCAAAATCGCCGGGATGGGAACATGCAATGCATGCAAGGTTTTTTTTAATACTCTATAAGACTTGGGAGACTCAAGATCTGTATTTGAGGAAAAGTGCTGTGACTGCAAAACACATACACCCCTACATTCGAATTTACTCTACTGCAGATAGTACTGGTAGCAGTTTACATGTAGGGCAGGTTCTGGCTATAGATCATTTTTGTTCACTCAAAACTACTACTCATGTGAAAGAGACAAATCTATCTTTAGATTGACCAACCTACTCATGTGTTTCAGAATGAAAAATTATGAGCATTGCCATAGCTGTTAACAATTCAAAACAAAATATATCTTTCAAACAGGAAAAATGTCTCCAAATGTATGAAACAGTTCAAACCCATGAGTACTTCCAGTTTGTCCATCAAAATTCTGCTGCTATGTTTTCTACATTTGTGAGTAGCCTTTAACAATACTGCAGTTCAATTACTTCACTTTTACTGATACTTGTTGGAGGGTCTGCGAACTTGTTTCCATGGAGAGGTTTCTGCTTTTGCTGGAATGACCACAGTATGGCATTTAACATGTCTGTCTTCATGGAGACAAAGAGGTAATGCCACCAGGCCAAGTTACATGTCAAATCTGTGGAGAAGAAATTCAAGGTATTTTAAGCAATACAAACACTATAACTGAACAAATCCAAAATAGGTAAGTTGAATGCCATTCTGTGGAACATTCAAGGAGAGCAATATCATACTATGATCTTTTTGGCAAGTAAAGAACACAAGATCCATCAAAAAAGTTCTGTAAAGTAAAATGTTTCTATTATATTATAACCTTTTCTGCACTTTAAAGTAAAAGTATCTATTCACCCATGAACTCTTGTGTGAAGAGAGAACCCTAGAACTCATTCAGGTCCTTTTTTGATGAGTGGGGAGGGACAAAGAGCCACACACAGAGAGTCACGGGACAAGGCCAGCATGAGTCAGGTCCTATTCATGTCTCAGTGCTAGAGCCGTATAGTACTTTAGCTTGGCTGCTAAAAATAACCCAGTGAAAAGAGGCCCTGAATGCTCACTTAGGACAATAGTGGGACTTGTAATTAACAGCTTCCCTGCGCAGAAAAGGGGCAGTGTACAGGCAGGAGGATGAGGTGGCACTGGTGGCTATGGCAGGAGAAGTGGGTCAAAAAGCATTAAGGCTGCAAAGGAATGTTGGGTGTGATGGAAAAAGCACTGGTTTGGTGGGACTGACAATATTAAAAGGTGCACTGTGTAAAATCTAAAGGGAAAGACAAGGGAATACTGCACTGGAGAGTGAAATGTAAGTGCGCTAGAGGAAAATTTAGATAAACCATTTTGTCATTTTACATTTAAAAGCGCTGTACCAAATTTTTACTGTCTTAAAAACATGACAAAAAGAACTTGGTTTGTAGTTGTCCACAGTTATTCCTCACTTACCTTGTGCATTTCAAGCATCCTAATTATTCACTGCAACAAGTTTATAAGTGCTTTTCACAGCCCTCAGAAACCAGTGCAGTAGTTTAGCTAACAACTAGCATTATAACATACACCACTCAAATCAAATCATTATCTAAACTGATTTCAAATGTTGATGTGACCTTTGACCCTTTAATAGACTTAGTTTCAACACAAAAGCATGTACCTCCAGGGTTAACGTTGGTGCTCACAGGTTCTGGAAGGGAGGGGTGTGAGAGTTGAGTCTGAACAATTCACTCTATATTGTCAATGATAGTTTTCCAATGTGCAAAATGTTTAGCACGCAAATTTTACATACATTTTTCATCTCTGATTGCAAAATTTAATTCTATCCTCACTCCAAGATTTAAAAAAAGTAATTTAATAGCTGTGGAACGTTCCAAGCAAAGCAATATCATCTCCATGGAGACAAGCAGGCGACAACCCCCCACTAGAAAAATTACACCTTTAACTATACTGTCATTTTTTGTCATCTACACAAAATTACCAAGTCAACCTTTGATTTTTCAGTTTAGAAACATAATACCATGATTTATATGGTTCCTTTTCCCCAGAGCCTTATATCTGTAGCAAGTATGCAAAAACGTGAAAGCTGATACATCTTTCGAAAGTCTTACAATAACTCCTCAAACCAGAGATCAAAATATTGCCTGTAGCCATTTCACCCCATTTAGAGACCTTACACCTTTCTCACAGTAAGGAGGCTAAATAGGTAAGATACTGCACAGATAGAAACTGGATTAACCCAAAGCTTCTTCGCCGGACTTTCTGGAAACTCAATCGGTCTCTGCAAAGCCAAGAGGATCTATCAATGTAGGCCAACAAACACGACCTGACCCAAATATGTATGAAACATCACACCTATGTACAAATCAAGAAATAATGTCTGAGAAGAACAGTGGGCATTGCGTAAAGTCACAAATTGAAAAGAGAGATATAAATGCAAGAATGATGTTAAAGATGCACTGTGTAACTTTTCTGGTGCTGGTGTCCCTGAAAATGTTATTGCTATGCTTGGAATGTGAGTATGGTTTTAACTTATCTATTTTGTTCTATTACAAGTGTTTCTATTCTATTCTTGTGAGTTGGATCACCTATGCATGGATCTGACCCGTAACCTGGTCTGTTGGAGATGAATAAGTGCAATGCCATACTGTGGGATATTCCAGGCAAAGCAACACATTTCGGCTTTGTAGTTTTCCTACTGCATTTATATAAACAGGAGATAATATAAAAATGTTCATATAATTAAGAAATGACACTTATTTATAGACAAGGAAAAATAATAGTACATTACTTTTATTTTACATGTTGCAGTATCAAAAGCGCAAAAGTACATTGTAAATCAATTCTTAATGTACCTTTTCTAAAAAAAACTAACTACAGCAGCTGTGTGTGAATTTGTGAACAAATACTACTGCAGCATTACATGGTTTATAGTTTAGTTATGAGCAAATGTAAAAAAACATCTTTGCATAAGTATATTACAAAAATAACTATTAACTTTTCTGGTGGAGGGTCCGCTGCCCACTTTGTCCTAAAATGTTGGTACGGTATTAAATTTAGCATATTGAACTACACATGTTTTTAACGCTAAAAAAATAATGAAAAACATGCATTGATCCTAGAGTGGGGTTTCCGCTCCACAGATCTAACCTGTAACTTGCTCATCTCCATGGAAATACAGTTTAATGCCAAAAAACAACATCTCTATGGAGACAAGCAGGTGGTGGACCCTCCATCAAAAATTATACATGGTGCAGCTTTAAACATTTTCCAAATTGACCTCAGTTGGAGTCAGTGGTCGCAACTATTTTAAACAATAACTTCACCACAAACATGTACAATAGCACAAACTAATTAGCACATTTTTATTGCTTTGCTTTTTATATTCAAATCAATCTTAATGCACTTCAATATAGCAGCATCCCATAACATGAAAACTCTATAATTAGTATGGTGACCATTTAACAGCTGACTTTACATTAGCTTCATCTGTGTCAATAATGTGATGGATTGAGTGTTACAAAAGACATCCTTTCTCTGTTGGAGAATTTAACGGGATTTCACACTTCTTTCACATGGCTGAAAGATTTTGTAAAGCGTGACCTAGCATTTTAGCATGATTTTGATAATTTAGTATTTTGTGAGACAGGTAAATATGATAAAATTGGAAATTGCTTATACAGTTTGGGACTAAAAGAAACATTATTATAAGGGCCTGTACTTGATTTTCCATGTTTTCCAGCAAAATTTCCTTGCCCCAGTACAGATATATTGTATAAGCAACTCTTGAGGTAAAGCTAAGTCTGCTGGGTACTGTCTGCATCCAATTATAAAGTGTTTTATTGTTTGATAATCATGAAGTGCACAATTAGCATGCTAGTCGCTGTTAACTTTAATGTGACAACAAAACCCCAGCCTCTGAAAGCTGTGAAAAGTAAAAGTTATTAGGATGCTCTGAGTGCATAAGGTAACTTTGGCTCACTGCAAACTGTTCACAGTGAAATTAACTAGTTTTTCTGTCCATATCTGTGTTCTGTCCATGTTTTTAAGACAATACAAATTAGGTACTGTGCCTTTAAGCTACTAAGTGCTAAGCTAAGTGCTTTGCAACATGATTTATCTTCTTATTGACAAAGGCACAAAACTGGCCTGACCTTTTGAACGGTACATTGTGTTGTTTAGCAGGAACATCTCGTACCATTTTTCATGGCATAAAGAGATTAAGTGTAAATGCTGATACAGATTAAAAACTAGTTTGGTTACTTTGATTGGACTTAGTTAAAGTCTTAAAAAAGTAAATCTTAAATGGTTTGCAGTGGTCCAAAGTTATTCCTCACTTACCTTACGCAGTCTGAACATCCCAATTATTCACTACGATGAATTTACACATGCTTTTCACAACTTTTAAAGACCAATGCCGAGTTTTGCTGTCACAGTAAAGCTAAAAAAGTAGCATGCTAACTGGGCACTTCCTGATTATCAGACAATAAAACATTTTCTAATTAGATGCAGACAACACGCAGTGGACATATTTTTTGTCCTCAATACATGTTTATACAATATATCTGAACTGGAGCAAGATGAATTTTACTTAAATACATGGGAAACAATTGTACAACAATTGAATCAGTTGTAGGGCCTTTAAATTGGTATCCCTTTGGAATTAAGCCATAACAATAGACCAGACAAGGTTTCTTATACAGGATATTGCTATTTGTGTATCAGCAACGTTTCCTCTTACTAGCACATTTGAGGCGAGAGGAGATGAACCTTGACGAACTGAGAATCGCATGCTGGGATAATAAGCCCAAAACACTCTCCCCTATTCAAGTTGTACCCCTCCTTTTCACTAGCCCCTTAAGATCACTTTAGATAACAATTAAGTGAGACAAATGTGCTTGCTAGCTCTTTTAAGGCAACCTCAAATAATTTCTGTTTGATCCACCGCTTTGGTCCTCTTATCTGCAATCCTGCTCGAAGGCGGGGAAGTCATCTGCTTATCAACTGTAGCGAAAAAATAGGTCTGAACTGTCGGGGTACTGCTGGTATAGGTTGGCCTATAGAAGGATGCAGGGTTTCTTGTCTTTGAAGGGATTTTCTGAAGCAGGTATGCCCACAAGCAGAGGGTCATATTTGGCGTGTTCACTGCAGTAGCGCATGAGGTCAGAGGAGGCCTTGGATACCTGCGTAGAGAGTGGCAGACAAATTCAAATGCATGGATTTGGGTTTTCTCTAAACAGATCTATAGTGCTATTACTCTGCTCTGATTGCGTCAATAATAGGGAGTTAAAGAGTGAAACAGAGAGAGAGAGAGAGATACACGCACACACACAGCTGTCAGGCTGAAGAAGGAGTCCTATTGAGCCTTGTTGGCTTGTGGGACTCCTGAGGCAGCTGACGAGTACCGGCGGGCCAAGCGTGCCATGGCCCATGCTGTCGCGGTGGCAAAAACTCGGGGTTGGGAGGAGTTCGGGGAGGCCATGGAAGAGGACTATCGGACGACCTCAAAGAGGTGCAGTGCTTCACCAACACTGTTTACAGTGCGGGTGGAAAGCTGCTGACCTCGACTGGGGATGTTGTCAGATAGTGGAAGGAATACTTTGAGGATCTCCTCAATCCCACCGTCACGTCTTCCGAGGAGGAAGCAGAGACTGGGAATCCAGAGGCGGACTCGTCCATCACCCTGGCTGAAGTCACCGATGTGGCCACCGGGAGGAGGCCCCGGGGAAGAACCAGGACACGCTGGAGGGACTATGTCTCTCGGGTGGCCTGGGAACACCTTGGGGTCCCACCGGAGGAGCTGGAGAACGCGTCTGTGGTGAGGGAATTCTGGGAGTCCCTGCTTAGACTGCTGCCCCCACAACCCGGCCCCGGATAAGCGGAAGAAAATGAATGGATAGTATTCATATACATTTTGGGCACATGTTCAGCATTAGAACAACTTTTACAGTCAGGGATAGGAAGCAGGATGGACAGCCCAGTCAAGCTGCTCTCATCTAAAGGCATCATAAAGCAATGCACACGGCTCTTTCAGTGTATGGTCAATAACATTTGTATAATTATGCCGTCAGTGTGCAGCAGCACCGCTTTTACAACACACTTTATGTTAAAGTATAGTCTATAGACAATAGCCTTAGATTTGTAATTAGATTTTCATGATACTCAAAGCACTTCATTGCACTATTTCCCCTCAATACTCAGTGATGTTAAGCTAATTCTAGAAATACACAGACAAATAAATTTGTGTGCAATGTACAATGGAATATTGCACAATTATTACATTTTTTAGTTTACTGAGGTGGTATGGCCATGTGGTGTGATAAGACAGGAAAGGATATTAGAAGGCCCAGTTTGCATTAATCAAAAAATGAACAGAGATCCATGCCTATTATAATCATTTAAGAACCTTTATCCTGTCGATCCTGGCCTCTATCCGAAGCTGCTGCACCATGCGTCGAGCCTGGGCGAAGCTGCTCCCACTTTTGGATGACATTCTTCACACGAAATCTGACCTACAAAAAAGAGAATATAAAAAATAATTAAGTGACTCATTTATCATTAAATACAGTCTAGCCCATGGAATCAAAGTTCTATTGCAAAATGTTCCAAGGATGTCCAGTCATTATCTGAAATTATAAGTCATTTGATGCAAGTGGTTGCCTTTTATAGCTTCATATAATGGAAGTATTAGCTAAATGAATTATCATATTATCTCTAAAAAATAATGTGTTTGCTCTACATTATATTGTGTGCTATCCCTGGTTGGTAGCACTGAGTGTCCTGAACACAAGTGCACGCAACTGCCATCCCCTTTAATGAGCGTGCAGTGGTAAGTAGGACACATGCAGAAGGAAGGCATGTGAGGTTACACCTGGAGACAGTGTTATGGCCTGATTACAAGCACAAAATTAGAGACAAAACACAAGCAATGCAAATGAAATTGGTGGAAGAAAAATAGTCTACTTTTAACAATTATGTCAATATCAGCTAGACATAGAGACAGTATACCACAAACTAGGGCAGACATGGGCAAACTACGGCCCGAGGGCCACGCAGGGCCACGCAGGGCCCTTTGGGCTTAATCTGGGCTGCCAAACATGACCAAATTGTATTAAAATAGGTAAGGGTAAACCTTGTTCTATTTACCTTTTCAACAAGTTGTTAATCTTTTGGCACTTGATAAAACTGAATGTGAGTTTTTCTGCTGTTTATTTAACAGAAATTTTATAAATTAATTATTAATTTAACTGATACATTTGGAAAACAATTTGTACAATGAGCCTTTGCTACATGTTACAGGCCAAATCTCTAATGTAATATATACATATACAGTATATATATTCTTGCCTGGCCCCTCTGTCAACTTTTAGAACCCATTCTGGCTCATCTGTCAAAAAGCTTGCCCACCCCTGAACTAGGGTAATTTTCACACTGCCACTAGTTGAGTCAATGTAAAAGAGCCTTCTCTCTTAGAGCAGTGTACTTGGGCCAGTGAGAACCCAACAGTCGCCTTCTGGACCGCAGTAAATGGCCGTTCCGAGAGTGTTTCAATCAGAGGTCTCGGAGCAGCTCCACCCCTGCCGACCGGCCTACGCAGTCCGCTGTAAGCTTGGAATTGGTCAAAAAATGCTCAAATCACATATATTTGTATGAATGAACACTGCAGAGCTGCTGTGTGACAGAAATTTTGATAAATTTAATATCAGTGAGTGTCCTCCTGCTTCTGTCTGCGCAGGTGAATCTGGGTCTGTCTATGCAGGTCAGCCTAGGCCTGTCTGTCTTTCAAAAAGCTTTTTGCTCTTCCACCACAAGTGCATACAGCTGTAGTTCTATTTAGCCACAGATGAAAGAAAAAATCAGTGGGAATGCAAACGTGAACACGCGTATTCATAGGGCTCAGAGTGCCTGACGTGCATTGTCATAGAAGTTTAATGATCAGCTTATGGCCTCTTACGTGGTTCATGGTGTGTACGTGGTTTGAATGATGCGAGGTGTCTTTGAACAAGACCGACCTGTTCTGTTTACCATAAAGTAAACAGAATTAACTCTAGTGTCCACTGGGGTTGGTCCACTAACATGTCTGAAAAAGACATAAGCCACTCCACAGAACAATGCCCAGAAATGTTTATGACTATATTCACTTCAACCAGTTGCACTGAGGAGTAAAGCTGACCAAATTAGGATCTAAAACAATAGCTGCTAGTTGCAGTTGAGTGTTTTCATTTGTCATTATATAAGTAACAGTTGACAGTGCAGATCCATGTGAAGTTCAAATGAGGAGTACTTCTTGGATTACCACCTAAAGACATCATAAGCTGGGACTGTTTTGAGTTCTAGGTTAATGCCTGTTTACTCAAAGAATGTAATTTCACTATCAAGGACCACACTAGAACAATAGTATACAAAAATAGTATACAGTATGGATAGATGTGACTGGGTAGAGACTATAGGGATGAACTGGTTGAGGGTTTAACTTTTTGGCAAGAGGGCCGAGGCAGTTTTCCAACAGTCACATGACCATGGAATTTAAATTTTGAGGAAAAAAAGGGGTCGAAAGAAAACATGAATGCAGGTATGTTTCTGATGAGGAAATAACATAATAGCATAGTTAAAAAAGCTCGCTAGTTGTTGTGGTAATGGTCAATTTACATTCTTAGAGTTTTTAAGATTGATTTCAATGCCATCACCGCTTCTTCCTCAGCAGCACTATTACTGTAACAAGTAGTGAGTTTGCATTTCATGGTGTTCTGTTCTGTAAGCCTGCCTCCTCTTCTGCAGAAGTGAAGTCCACTCCCTTTTACTGTCAATGTTTCAACACATAGTACAAGACAAACGCTGCTCTGCTGGAAGACTGTTAAACAATATTGAGTACACAGAGAACTTTATTATTGCACTGCAATCTACTATCGAAACTGCAACCACGATTTGAATACTTATTTATAGATAGTGAAATGTTGTATGCTGAGAACTAAATATTTTTATAAGTTCATTTTAAAGAAGTTTTTCTATAGTCAAAATAATAACATCATATGGATATAAGCAGGTGGCATAAGCTCCACCAGAAAAGCTACATAGTGAAACTTAATAATTAAACCTGCTACCTCTAGTTCTGAAATGTACTGGATTTATCTTTCAGTCTTCTCTCAAATTTTAATGCTCTTGCAAGTTTAAAGGTGCCTCATGCAACTCTGGTGGGGACGTTGCTCTCTGCGTGTATCACTCAGATATTATTGTTTTCCCAGGAATGTTTCACAGTATTGTGTTTCTATTGCTCACAGACACCTTGAAATGCACACATTGTTACTGTGAGCTGGCTCACCTCTCCATAGATCTGACTTGTAAATTGGCCCAATGGTTTCCCCTGCTTGTGCCTATGAACATAAACAAGTTTAATGCCATACAATGGAACATTCCAAGTACGGCAATGTCATCTGCATGGTAGCAAGCAGGTGACGAACCCTCTGCCAGAAAAGTTTTGTAGTGTATCTTTAAAATGTGCACTGTAAACTGAATCTTGAGCCACACAAACAATAACACTATGGTATATAATGCATCAGTTCCCTTTTCTTCACTAGAAATATTTGTGTTGAAAACAGAAGAGAAAGTGCATGCATTGGACTTCTTTCTCCCTGCTCTGTTAAACTGTTTGGGAAGTCTTTCTATGACGTAACATGCTTGTACCCTGGAAGTGGGAATTGTGCAACAGGCCGTTAGGTTGGGCCATACGTTTGGCCATTTATGCACTTCAGAGTTCAGATGAAGCCAACTGACACTTCTGGGAAAATATTTAACTGCTCCAGGCCTTCTCAGTTTCATACAGAGAAGTACATGAGAAGAATAGGAAATCAGACCTTTGGGAATGATAGCGTGGCATTTAAGTTTTGGAACATAACACAAAACACAGATTAGGAACTACATTTCCAGATCTTGAGCCAAAATCTTTAATGTGCATGTTCTGGGTTGAAATTGTATTTAGGGTTATGTGAGATTTATGGATTTGATTTTACTGTTTAAAAATGGTTACATGACATTTTTGAATTCTACTTGTATGACTCGGAGTCAGTATAGTGTGTAGGGATAGGTGGTCGGTGAAAACTGAAATTTGTGAAGAGTTTGGATGCAGGATTACTTAAACATGAATCGACAGGAATAAAACTTTGAGAAAACCATTATACGCTTATACTGATTTTATGCAATATGCCCCTTTTAACTATATAACCTATGAACTAAGGTTGCTATGGGGAACAGTGGCTCTATGGTTAGAGCACTCATTCACCAATCTGAAAGTCAGACCATGTTCTGCTGTTGTGTCCTTCAGTGAGACACTTACTCCACCTTCCCTATTATGAATATATTGTAGCCTCACTTTCATCGGTCTGCCCCAGGGCAACTGTGGCTACAATAATAGCTTATCACTGAGTGTGGAATGAGTGACAGGCTTTATAAAGCATTACTCAATCTATATAACAACGTTCTCAATTGTGTTAATATCACATAAAATACATCTTATTTCTACAAACAGTGGTTTAAACAAATGTATAGCCAGTATATATAATTGGTAACCCACATGTACCGTGATTTGCTGCCACTTTCTGCAGCAGGAACCACAGAGGAGAGGGGAGGGGGGATCAAACATGGCCGCCAGGAGACAGCCTCACAGGACTGAACCCTCTGATCCACCGCCCACTCTCTTCCTTCCTCTTCCTCCACAGGAAGCTCCACGGACTGTTGCTCCTAAATGATTTAATATGGGCAGACCGCAGCAAAAATAGAGCACTGGAGCACCACCTTCTGCAGATCTTTTGTTCATCGCACAGCGATGAAGTGATGACCCTGCAAGACCGTTGTACTGCACACTTCTATTTTTACATTCATTTTCAACATCCTGTCTAGGTTATTCTGGAAAAGACGCTCCTTTAAGCTATAGTACATATTCAAGTTAGAGTTAAGCAAGGAGCTACACCACTCAAAAAGTAATAGTTTAAAAGCCCTAATTATAGCATTGTCAGCAGATTCAATTATTGCTATTAAACAATGGTAAAAGAAGTACTGGGACTCAATTTTGTTACTTAAATAAAAGTACAGATACTGGAGCAAAAAAAAAAAAAAAATCTTAAAAATAACAGTATTAAAGTACCTACTGGTATTTAAAAATCTACTTAAAGAGTAAAAAGTAAAGGTATTTTGTACAGATTTTGAGATATAATACAGCCTCAGATGTAATGATTCTGATAAAGCATAGCACTGAAACAACTGAATCAATCGTTTTATTCTAGCTGTTTTTATTTGTTTATTTGTTGTTATATTATTGCTTTCTCAAATGCAGCATTAAAAATAAATCCTCAGCCTTTTCTGCAGGCCTCAAACAATAACTAAAAAAAAAATACTTTTCAGTCCAGTTAAAAAAATGTAGTGTAATAGAAAGTACAGGTACCTGCTCTTAGATGTAGTGAAGTAAAAGTAAAAGGTATCCACTTTAAAATTTACTTAAGTAAAGTAAAACAATATTGGGTACATATCTAGAAATTGTACCTAAGCACAGTATTTTCCAAATTGTACTTATTTTCCACCACTGCTACTTAAATATATCTAACTGGTGGACAGGCTATATTTATAAAAGCTGTATTCTTGATTATAAAAAATGTTGGGGTATTTGTGCAAAGTAAGTCTAAAGCACAAAGCATTCGGGCGACAGTAGCTCAGTTGGTTGAGTGGTCAGATCCACTGATCCATAGGTTGACAGTGCGATTCTAGCTCACACAGATGAATGCTGTCATTGTGTCCTTGGGCAAGACACTTAACCCACCTTGCCCTCAGTGTCTGCGTACACTGGTGTATGAATGTGTGTGTGAATGGGTGAGTGGTACCTTGTTGTAAAGCGGTTTGAGTGCCTTGAAGGTGGAAAAGCGCTATAGAAAAATGTGACCATTTACCATTCGATGGTCAACAGAGGTGAAGTGGCTAACATTCACCACAAGAAGGTTGTGAGTTCAACATCCTGGTCAAACCTACCCTCTCTTTGCAGAGTTGTCATGTTTCTCCCTGTGTCTGGAAGGGTTTCCTCCAGACACTCTGGTTTTCCGCATCAACCCAAAACATGCAGAACAGGTAATATCCTCCAGCAAAGGTAGTCCTGGACCAAACCCAGCTCAAGATCTGGAGATGGGTCCGAGAGATTGCCTCAGTAGCACTGGTTGAGAAATGTGTCAAATGCATCCCTCACAACGGATTAATAAAGTATACCTTAACCTTAAGCTAAAAAAGACAGAACAGTAGAAAAAAAGCTTTCAAGATGTAAACCATGTATGGGATTTTTCAATAAATATTGTTTGGTCTATTTTTCCATTAGAGAAATGTGTCATCCGTACAGGACCATGCAAATGTCATTGCAACTGTATCACAAGTTTGGATCTTGTAGAGTAAAACAGTACGTAGCTGGAGGATTAGGATTGAAAAAAGTAAACAAGATCAAGACTTGAATGGTGAAAATGTATCAACAACCCTCAAGTACTTTTTGAAGTTGTTGAAGGCTATTGGTCAAAACAAGCAATCTTTTTTTATTGTGACTTTTTAGCATTGTTTAGGTCTATAATTTCTGTGTTCACAAACCGAAATCCATCTACTAGACATCGGTACACGTCTTGACCTTCCCATTCCAAACCCACTCTAACCGCTACTTCCATACACTACCCCTAGTCCTTCACACGACCCTCTTATCACTGCTGGCGTCTACAATGTTGTTTTACGCAGTACAGGCCTGACTGCACAGCCTGAACACACCAGTGACATTTGAATGTCTCTCAGAGCTCTGACGTACTCGGGTGAGTGTGACGTCTGAAGATACTGCGGTCTACGGGAATACACAAAGGACAAATTACACACATAACGAGCACTCAAACACACAAGAACTACAGGTTTACAGCTCCATTGTTGTCTATGGACACCCCAGGGACTGAAGATAGGGGGTATTGGTAATTAGTCACACTAAGCTTTGGGCACTTAGGCATATAAATCATGTAGTTTACAGTTGAGGTGCTTTGACCCTAATCTCTACAATAATATTTCAAGTCGAATGGTATACTGCTTGATTTTATAATATCTTAAAAATGTATCAGTGATAATATGTTGTTATTTCATTTTTTTACACTTTTGACATTCATAATAAAGCATTGGTCTCATACAGTTATAAATTACTTTAAAGCTGCATTATGTAGCTTTTCTGGTCCAACACCTGCCTGTCTCTATGGAAACAAGTATGGGATTAAGTGACTATCTTATTTAATTTAGTTACATTTTTATTTACTTACAGGTGTTTTTTATAACATTCTGACTGTAAGCAGGTTTGCCTCTACACAGATAAAACCTGTAACTTGGCCTAGTGGTGTCACCTGCTTATTCATTGTCTAATCCATCCAACATTAGATTCATAGGCAGATAATTTACAACCTTGTTTATGGCATGGACTTTGTTTGAAGTGTTGTCCAAATCTTTTAAATACTTAATACATTTACAGTAATCCCCGTAGCAAGGTAAAAGCTAACCCAAAGCTGAAGGAGAGAGAGGAGTGTGGTGGTCTATGTCCATTTAAACCCATGGTAAACACAGAGGAACTTCAGTTATGTAAAGCATGCATTGGCTTAGCATGTCAACAGCCACATATTCACATGTGATCAATTACAACCAATAATTCTGCCTAACTGGAGAACTAGACACAAATATGCATCAATAATGAGATAAGTGTGTGAATAACAACGAAAGAATGTCTGGAATGGATTAGAGGACCGTCCCTGTCTGCTGAGTGAGTAGTAGTAGTAGTCAGAGAAGAACTATTCAAATTGTTTTCAAATGGAATTGCTTGATAATAGATGCTTTGTAACTGAATGCATTATTTAAAGTCACACCTGGAAGGAATGTTGAGCTCCTACTGCAGCCACATCTGCCCTGCTGCACATTCATGGAAACATGGCGAGAATTCTGCAGCATTAGAGGAGGTGTGGAGTATCTTGCTCAAGGACATAATGCAAAGCAAAAAGTGTGTGTTGAACTGGCAAATTTTAGGTTAGAGGGCGATTATCAAAAAATGAATAATACTGCAAATTAAATAACAAAATGTTGTTGCTAGGTAAAGTACAGTGCTTGCTACTAATACACTAGAACCATTTAGTGTTATATTTGTAACTTGATTTTGACAATAGGATTACATTTTCAACGCATTCATATGGTCGTCTCTATAGTATTACCATGCTTCTTATAGTTCTGATAAGTGGTGCGAAAAGTACTGAAAATTTGTACTTGCACAAGTAAAGAATGCGTTAAAAGTATAAAAGTACTAGTTACTTTTTAGCACAGTTTTAGCATATTTTTGTCAATCTTTTGTACATAGCTTCTACATCTGCAGTCCATAAAATTGACTTGAGATCATTGTCTTGATAAATGCGCACATTTGTACATAAGTTTGTTCTCAGATCTTTGGTGTTAAATGGGTCTGAGTGAGATGGTTTTGGCAGTAGATCTAAGCCTTGTTACTCACCACAGGACAACACTGAAGTGTCATAACTATGTTAGCTAAGAGGGGTCCACCTGCACCTAGCCACATCAAAGCTCACAAATACTTCAAAAACAACTTCAAAATTACTTTTATCACCGTGCTACACATGTTTGACTATTATCTATGTTTGAAAATATACTATGTTACTAGGGAAAATATTTTTTGAGGACACTACTTGCACTTCACTCAAAAACATTTACATGAATAACTTTTTAATAAACTTGTTCTTTTTAGAGTAGCTGTGGTTACTTTTCCCACTGTGAGTATTGTATGTCTAAAAGTGACAAAAGCTTTACGTTGACAATTTTTGTTACATTAAATTCAAATTATAAATCACATGAGACGTAGTTTGAGTAAGTTCTACTTTCTATTCCTACATGAATAATACTATTTTAAAGTACAATGTTTGGGTACTTTTAAGTTTTAAGGCACCCCTGAACTTCATAAATGTAGAATAAAACAAAACAATTGCACTAGTACTTGGTATTTACATTCTCAAATTCACTTTTTAAATTGAATTTTGATAAAGACTCCCCCTAGCTTGGACATAGCTTGGAAAGATCGCAGATAATACCAGAATAATTAACCCATTAGCAACTATTGTTTTCTGTTTGAAGATTGCCACCATGTTATCCAGAAGCTGATAATCAGAAGCAAAGACTGTCTCCTATAAATCAATCTTTATCACCTATCACCATGTCAGAGTTGCAAATCTACCCGGCAACAACCCTGATGCCCTCCCATAAGCCCTCATAAGCTAGCCACATACACAGACAATGCAATAGCTGTTTGTGCATTGTGCGAGGGAGTATGGGAGAGAGGAAGGGGGTGAGGGGCAGAGGCACCAGAGTGGCAGTTAGGGAGGCTCTGGCAGGGCTAACGGCGCCCCCATCACTGCTAATCTGGGACGGGACGATGGTATCAGGAAGCCGGGGTGTCCAGCCAGCCGTGCAGAGGAAAGAGACAGAACTCCCAACACAAACAAATGCATGTCTGCTGCACAAAGAGTGAGGGAGATATAGAGGGATAGTGGTGGGATAGGGAGGGTATAAATATGGTATGGGGGCTAATGAAGGGTGGGGCAGGAAAGACTGTGCAAATTTGGGAATGCAATTTAATAGTGATAAAACTGTGATTTCTTATCTTAAAGGTGCTGTACCTGATTTTTACTGTTAAAATGTGAACAGAACTAGTTCATTTGAAACTGTTTGTAGTGCATGGTGCAAGTTATTTCTCACTTACATTATGCATCCCAAGAATCCTACTTTTTCACAACTTTCAGAGGCAAGTCACTGTAACGCTAACAACAAGCATGCTAACGTGCACTTAGCTAGTGGACTTATTTTGACGTCAACAGGATGTTTAAAGGTAGCCTATGTAACTTTTCTGGTGGAGGGTCAGCACTTGTCCGCATTGAGACTTTATTGTTTTGTTTAGAATGTTCCACAGTATGGTATTAAACTTAAGGAGAGGCGACCCTGTAAGTATTAGTAGTAAGTCGACTACGTATGTTTCAGCATGTGTAATTTTATGAATGCAAAATAGGTGGATACTGTGGAACATTCCATGATGAAGAAATAACATCTCCATGGAGACAATAAGGTAGCAGGGCACCCAACGGGAAAAGTTACATTGTGCACCTTTAACTTAACTCTTAATTCTTACAAAATCAATCAATCAAGGGTTATGACAACAGAATGCACTCATTGGGTTAGCACCAAGCATGGATAAATAGCATTGTGTGTTGCATTACCTACAGCATCTGGCATAATGCTTCAAATCACTAAAGAGAGAAGATTTGTTGAGCATAGTCATGAAACGTCAGAAGACACAAAAGATGCAAACATGTACAGACATACATTATTATCACTTTAAAAGTTTGCTGGAAAATTGCATTATTTTAGTTGCAACAAGTATGATACTTATGGGTTATTTTAATGGAGACACATGACGGACAGGCACAACGGACTGCATTTCTTACTGGTTATTACTACTTCTCCAAATATGGGCATGTATTCGGGCAGCAGGAAGTCAAAATCACACACACCCTCACATGTCTCCACCCAACATTATAGGATTTGAAATATTTGTATTAAATATCAAGTGTGTGATGGGTCATATTCACCAAGGCTATACAGTGATTATATTGCCACCTTTCCATTAGTCAGTCATGTGTCATATTAGTCACCATTTCTATATTTAAAGTGATAGGTGAGGCAGCATATTATAACCATGAACGAAAAATGCACAGTGAATGAATAACACATTCAACTGATAGGTGACAGATGTATTATTTACCATATTGAAATTGTTATTTTGAAGAGACATATTTTTATAAATTCTTAATTGATTTCAAACTACCTTTTACATCCTGAATTTTAAGGAGACAATTCAAAAGATGCAATACTTTTATGTAGGGTACTTAATTTTTACCAAATTAAAATGTGAAAAACAGATCTAGTTCATTTTAAATGGTTTGCAATGGTCCAAAGTTTGTCCTCACTTACCTTATGAATTCTGAGAATCCAAATTATTCACCATGATAAGTTCACAACTCAGACCAGGGTGGAGTTTTGCCGCCACAGTAAAGCTAAGCCCAACTAGCATGCTATCATGCACTTCCTGATTATCAGACAGTAAAACAAATTATGCAGACAACACGCTGCTGACTTCGACCTCAAGAGCTGCTTATACATTTGCTCAAATACATGGGAAAAATCTGTTACAGGGCCTTTAATTGCTTCTGAAGTACACAGATATAAAGAAACAAACATTACAAAGAGCTGAGGAGCTTTCACACAATGATATGGTTTGTGGTATTGTACAGTCAATTCTCCTTTTGAGCAACAGAGAAATTTTTTTTTAATGTTTGCCTTTTTATTAAGGCCATATAAAATTGTGATACTGTTTTTGTCATATCACTAGTCCTTCATTGAACGATTAATTTTCATTAATACTGTTCGCCCATACTTTATAAACCACACATTATACTTCACTATGTCAAACTTGATCTACCTGACAACTGCATTCTTTTTAGCAAAGAGATTATGGTCTGACTAAAGCACTAATTTCCCCTGAGTGGAGTGACTGGAGCAGTGATTCCCTCCTCTTCAGGTTTTAATAGACCATAAAACACTTTGAGAAGTGAGCCAGACTAAGAAGTGCAAATAGGAGGAGCTGGGTAAAACACATGGGCTTCTTATGGGCTGAGTCACAGACACAGAGGTTCTTTCTCACACATAGACACATTCAGAATGACTGCACACCTTTACTACAACATGTTCTGAACTGGCGTTGTGTATACCTGTATGGGGCGAGGTTAGGACAAGGACAATACATTCTCATAGTGTTTGTTTTTCACACATGCTTGGGTCTATTGCACTGAAAAACATGCATCCTTATTAGCAGCCTTCCACCTCCACAAACCTGATTCTTATTTGGCCTGTTTTGGCTATAGTCTTCCACAGTATAGCTTAAATCTTATCTATCTCCTGGAGAATGTTGGTTTTAAGAAGTATGGTTTTAACTTTCTATTTCCATGGAATCATGCAGGTGACATGCCACCTCCAGAAAGTTACATAATACATATTGTGCCTTTAATCTAAATCTGAATCTGGAAAATGGTTATGGACAGTAAATAAGCAGCATAAACATTACAGAGAAGGAAATACTGATATACAAGGACTGCATGCATTTCAGAATATGATTGTACAGGTCTAACTACAGGGATATTAAGTTTTAGAAATCTTAGGGTAATTCAGGGAGCATATATTATACATTTTAATTTAATAATTTCATAACATTGTAGTCCCATCCAGTAGGAAATGCAAATGTCTTTAATTAAGTTATTGGAAAAAGTAAAGTAGAAAGTATGTTGTATTTACAAAAACTGGCATAAATCAACAGAGTTGGCCCATTTGCAAGCATGCAAAGCTTCAATATCTGTGATGCAAATCCTTCTTAACATGTACCACCATGTACAAAGATTACTCAATCGCCCAAGGACAATACAGCCAAATCTCATGAAATGTAGTCATGATGTCCTTGTGGGGGAGAAAGGGATTCATAATTCAACTATGACACTACCACTTCAGAAAACATCACACATATCAAAGTACACTTTTCTGGTAGAGGGTCCACCACCTGACTGTTTCCATGGAGATGTTATTGCTTTGCCTGTAATCTTCAACAATATAGCTTTAAACTTATCTATCTCCACACCTGGACCTGTGTGGAAGATCAGATCTGTGGAGAGGTGATCCCACTCTCAGTAAGAATTTTTTGTGGTATCTAATAGCAATAGAAACAAAATATTGTGCTGCATTCTATGCAAAGCTATATTTAATCATTTCCATGTAGGCAAGCAAATGGCTGACCCTTATATAAAAATTACAAATTGCAGCTTTAATCTCTCAACCCAATTCAAAATGGTAAAATAGTATATAATACTCTAATAATATGTGCAAATAAAATTAGATACTAATAATAGTCAATGACTATTATAGATAATGCAGCATCTCCAATCTTGCTCCATGGCTGTAGGGTTCTGAAGTAGGGTTGCACAATATATCGACATCGTAATTTGAATTTGCATTACTATCAAATAGCAAAAGCTGTAGTTATTTAGATAACAGAATTTCATAGAATTCATAGATTACCAGTTCAAATTTCAGTCTTATCTCAAATGTTAACACTCCTGAAGTTGTTTGCATCGCACTCCTACATTATCCTACTTTTTAAACATATATTACAAACCTAATCAGAATACCAATACTTCAGTGCAGCCTTATTCTGATGTATTTCATTTAGTTCAAGTGTTACAGCACAGACTCTGTTCTTTGATATTTTTTCCTCAAAGTCACATATTAGTTTGGTTGATATTGCTTTGACTTCTCCAGAACAGGATGTGAAACTTGGCTTTAGGTCTGATGGCCAGATGCAGCCCTTTGTTCCAGCAGCTGTGTGTGTAAATATAGAAATGCTGTCATACGCATTATAGTAAAAGTCAGGGTAGTGAGTGGTATTAAGGAACAGTGGAGTTGTCCTGACATGAACTGTCTGTATTCATGTCACATTGTTGGCTGCAGGCGGCATCGTGACTGATACTCTGAGGAGATGTGGGTTAAATGAGGTGACTAGATTAACCATAAACATTACAATGAAATGTTCTCAGATGATTTTTTTTTTTAAAGGTTGTTATAGGTCATTGCAGGGCTGCACGATTTTAGGAAAAAAAATAAAAAAAATTTCTGACAAGTATTGTAATCGCAATTAGATAGAGAGATAGACCTTTCTTATGTGTGATTAGATTTACGATATATGTTTAAACGTAGGATTCTGTTCATAATGCACATTGTAATCTCCATGAGCATGAAGGAAGACTAAAGTATGAACTGATAAACTAATACAAGAATCCCATGCATTTCAGAAAATGTCTGTTGAGGTCTAAACGACAGGTACAAAAAATCTTTTATAGATTTTTTGTACCTGTAACTGAATATTTTGTTCTTTGCAGAGGACATTCTATGTCTAAATAATTGCAGCGACTTGCGATTTGATAATGTGATAACTCGAATTGAGATTCCAATTTTGATAGACCTAAGACATGGTAAACTTTATTGTTCTTGCAGCGAAATTTGTCCCCTGCATTTGACCCATCCTGGAGCAGCACATTTCAGAAGTACCTTGCTGGATATTTCTATTTCTATTTCTCTTTCTTGCCTAGTTTTCTGCCTAAAAATAATGTACAATTTTGGGGGGTGAAATGGGAAACCAGAGGAAACCCACCCAGACACCTGAAAAGGCATGTGAACGCAAGGTACAGGTAGAATGGGACAAAATTCCTGCCAACTATTGAGAAGCTTGTAGAAGGATATCCAAAATGTTTAACCCAAATCATACAGTTTAAAGGCAATGGTACCAAATACTAATTAAACGTATGTAAAGAGCTGACTTTGAAGAACGTAATGAAAGAATTATCTTAAAAAATCCTTGTCTCATGATTCTGGATTTTAGCAAATAGAAATAATTTTGATAATCCTAATTGACCTAAACAGGAAAAGTTTAGTCTGATTTCATGTCAGATAGTGAGAAAAAAAAGTGTATGTATCTTTTTATATAGTGTATGTTAATTTCTGGTTTCAACTGTATTTTCACCACCAAAAAAGGTCACACACGCTAATATTTCGTTGAACCATCTTTAGCTTTGATTACGGCACTTGCATTCACTGTGGTATTGTTTCGATAAGCTTCTACAATGTCAGAAGATTTCAATCCAGTGTTGCATTAATTTTTTACCAAGATCTTGCATTGATGATGGTAAAGTCTGACCGCTGCACAAAGCCTACTCCAGCACATCCCAAAGATTCTCAATGGGGTTAAGGTCTGGACTCAGTGGTGGCCAATCCATGTGTGAAAATGATATCTCATGCTCCCTGAACCCTCTTTCTTTGGAATATTCCCTGATATTCCAAATATCAGGGAATATTCCAAAGAAAAAATCAATTGATGGAATAACCTGGTCATTCAGTATATTCAGGTGTCAGCTGAGTTTACAACATATTTTTTTCTCCCAGTTTCTTTTTTAATTGCCTCTTTTTGTAGTTTTTTTTATTATTATAAACTATATACAGTATATCATATATTCAAATTTTGCATATCTTCAAAACAAGATTCATTCACATATTATTGGCATTTCAATGTTCTACCCACCTCTAATCATAAATTCACAGCATTAATGTAGTAAATAATGCAAATGTTTAATGCTTATGTGAACCTTGGGTCCAATGCAACATTACATTCATTTTTCACATACCAGCAAAAATGTTTCTAACTGTGCATGCTCTCATGCTTACAACAAGATCAAACAGAACAGTGACTTCCCGGATAACTTTTTCAAATACATTCAGGCCCAAATTCCAATCACTTCTTGACAATCCTGGAGGAAGAACTGTAAACTTTCAGAAACATACCTGGCATATTTTTTGACAATAACATGTCTCTCAACCATCAATATTTTCATCTTCAATTGCAATAGTAGTAGAGTTATTGTTCTATAAGGTATGGTACCTATGTGAAGGTATAGGCACCGATCCAGGCATTGGCTTGGATCGGATTTAGTGAAAAGATACAGGATATAGTGTTACAGCTAATGCCCAAAGCAGTTTAAACACAGACTGAAGAGGCTCTAAAGCAGCCAAAAACATTATTAATGACAGGACAGTATTTGTTTTTACCTCTGTGAAGAAACAAATTAGGGGAAGGAGCTGGAGGCATTTGTTTGCAATAAAAACAACCACAATTGAATATAAAGAATAAGATGTCTATAGATAGATAGATATATAGATAGATAGACACACAGGTTTAATCCCATACTGTGGAACATTCAGAGGCAAAGAAATACATTTAAATGGAGATAAGCAGGTGCAGACCCTCCACCAGAAAAATTACACAGTGACGCTTTAAACTGCTATGGTTAAATCTTACCAATATTATTTGAACATGCGTTTCCATTTTGAGTGAAATTTGAAAACAAATGTCCAACACAGCAATATTTTCTATCAAAACTAAAAAAACACAAAACAGAAATTAATACAGTTAATTAAATTTTGCAGAATTATGTTATTATTAATTATGTGTGTATGTTTTGCCTCTTTATATTATTGTTCCTTAACCTTAACCTTATCCAGCCAAATTGTGCACACAGCTCCACTTAGTTCCACTACCTCCCTCCACTATACTAACAGAAAATTTACTTATTTTGTCTCCTTGTAAATATAGTTGAGAAAAATTTGTCTCCCCTAGCTATCATGCTGTTTTTGTTGACACAGCAAAGTCATAATTCTCTTGTCTTCACGTGGGATTTGGAGAAGACACGACAAAGTCAGAGGGGGTGCACCATCATGTCAGGCTCTAGAAAAAGCCCAGAGGTTACTCCGAGTATGACGTTTATGAGTTTGAGAAGGCTCGGTCAAGGTGTCTGCTTGACACCTGTCTGAGAGCGGAGTCAAAACAGACAGTCAACAACAAACCTACAGCAGAGTTAGCTCAGTGAGTGTTAGCATGTATGTGCCAGAGCAGGGTTACTTAGGAAATGTCAGCTACAGTAGATTTACATTTGTTGTTGTATAAAGTTTAAGGTCATTCAACACTGAGTAGACAACAGATGCACTTTTGTGCCAGTTGCCAGTTTGTAAGCCCATGTTTAGAATTCCACTTTAGCCTTATTAAGCCTGTCACAAAAACAAATTTTGAAGTACGATCTATTAGTACAGAGATATACTGCGATAAAAGATATTAACTTGACACAATAATAATAATGCAAAATAATCCCAGCAAACCATTTTTAACAGACTGCATCATTGAAAGGCATGAGCTTCAATATATAATGCACTATTATTGGTCAATAATTAGTAATAGGGGTCACTTAAACAACCGTTCGCAGCGCAAATATTGTATTTGTAATTGTATGCAAACAAAAAAAAAAAAATAATTCCCCACTTTTACATGGAAAATGTACACAAGATAAATACTGTGACCCAAAATATTTGGTTCCAGCTTTTATATGTTGAATGATAAGTCAATATAATAATTATCATGACAGGCCTAAACCTTATACATATAGGCTACTAAAATGAAATGCACTTCAGTGCAAAGCATGCATGCAAGACTAGCTTTTAGATTAGTGATGGTCAAGACAGTGATACATTTTTTGATCGGATATCAAGTAGTAATAGGGCATTATGATAACTCCGATACTTTACTGTGTAAATAAAAGCCTAGTATCTATAATAAAAACACCGATGTAACATCAGATGTAAATATGTACTTGGAAAAAAAGAGCAATTAAAAAAAAGATTAAAATTAGTTTAAGAAAAGTTATTTATTATTATTACATTGAGACATTTAATAATCAATATTGTTGCCTAAAAATAGATACTTTTTGAAAGCTCAGTATTGAAATATCTATATTTTTGTATTGATTCAAGCTCTACAGTGATTGGTGTTACTTACTATTTATCCAAGCTTGTGACAAGCAAGCACAATTTTAGAGTTAAATTTATGTACATTGAGCTACATTTTTTCTTTAGCATTAGCTAGCAACAGTTTTTCAATGTCTATTTTAAACAAAAAATAACGTATTCAAAACTGTATGAATTAATTAAGTAACTATATTGATTAGACGCGGCATACGTTTGTGTCGCCACACCTCATAGAATTCCAGAATTCTGTTCAGGTATTTAACAGTAGTGACTCAGCAGTTTGTTTTTGCAAATGCATCTCCAGTAACATGAAGATTATACAGTGCCTATATTTGTACATTTGCATATTCTCAAAACATAGTAAGTGTGACATGACTGCCTCCCGCTGTAATTTTCTGCAAATAATCTGCAGATATGTGGAGTGCCAGCGCCAGTGTAAATTATGTCTTCTGTGTGCAGGAGGTGGGCCCTGCTTCCTCCTCCACATGAAAGGAGCAGGATCTGTCCCCACCCAGTCATGAGAGAATCACTCCCTGAACCAGAGACTCCGCGGCAACAACCAGCAACCATCACCAACGTCCTGTGCATTGGTCCAACACTCCCCAAGGAGGAAAAGTGAGCTGTCCCACCAACACTTCCTGTAGCCCTGAGGCACAACTCTCTACCATAACCAGAGCAAAGAGAGTGATATCCTCACTTCCTTAAGGGAGGGGAGGAATGATTCACATTTTTGATTGAATCTTAAAGAAAAAATAAACAGGCAAAATTGCTTCTTGTCTTTTGATTTCTGTACTGTGGAGACAGTACAGAAACAAGTAAAACTTTTTACAAATAAGTACAAATAAAACTTTTTTTAACTTTGTTCTTTTTTTTTTTTTGTTATTAGCAAGCAAACAATAACATTAAGATAAGCAATTATTTGGTGTACAACAGACAGTGAATGTATGCCAGCTTGTCCTGGAGATATTATGCTTTGCCTGGAATGTTCTAGTATGACATTAAAATAGGGGTGTCAAACTCATTTTGGTCTGGGGGCCACATACGACTTAATTTGATCTCAAGGGGGACCAGAAAACTCACAGCATAAATACTCAAAAATAGCAATAAGTAGAAAAATTTGTGCAGAGAAACATGTAAAATATTTTTATTGAAGAGAACTGTTCCTTTATAAAATATTAAGAACAACCTGAAACTGTCTCATTTTTGTGCAGTACAGCTAGATTTTATTAGTGCATGTGCAGATTAATACAGAAATGATTTGAACTCAACGTTCTGCACATAAAAACATAAAAAAAGATCCACACCTAAAATCATCAGCATTTTACCTTTTTATTTTACGGGATTTAGTCATGCTTTGTTTTGGATCCAGAAACTTGGCATCGTTTAGCCTGCACAAGTGCATCAATATCAGGTATCATATCCTGAGTAGCTACCAATTTCAAAATGTTATTTAAGTGCTTGTGTGTTAGCTTTGAGCGCAGCTTTGTTTTATTAAGGTTCATTACTGAGAAGATTTGCTCACAAAGGTAAGTAGTCCCGAACATGCACAGAATTTTTGCAGCTAGCACTGTTAATTTAGGGTACCCTTGCAGAAGACACTGATAAAATGTGTCCAATCCTAATCCAGATTATATTCCTTTAGCACCGCCACCTGTTGCATGCACACCAAGCACACCGGTTTACCATTAATCTAATAGGAATTGGTCCATTTCTCCTGAAAAATCCGACACGCGGCTTTTCTCTTTTTTGACAGAGACATTTCGCTGTTTAGGGTGTCACAGACAATGACCAAAGGACGTGTTAACTGCCTGCCTTAAAAAAACTGCCGTTGGTCCACTCTGGTGAGAGGGAGCGTAGGTGAGTGGCAGCACGGACGTCAGTTTGTTTTTAAAAGTGCCAGGGACATGTCCCTAGCCTCCCCGGTGTGAATGACACCTATGAGGGGCGGCTGCAGCAGCGGAGCATTGCGCATGCGTTGCATGGGGAAGAAATTCAAATTTTTATTTATTTATTATTATTTTTTTTATTCTACAGGGCCGGATCAAGTCTGTAGGCGGTCCGGATCCGGCCCACGGGTCTCATGATTTGACACCCCTGCATTAAACCATGGAGGCAAGCATGTGACACCACATGGTTAGATTTGTGGAGAGGGGGAAGCTCACAGTACAAATGTTTTTCAGGGTATTTTTGAGCAGTAAAACATCTGTAAAGTAACAAATATAGATATAATACAATTGCCAACATCTCCATGAAGACAAGCATTCATTCAGCAGCTCATCAGCTTATCTTTGCTTGGCGTTTTTGCTAATGCATACTATTTTACTAGCAACAGAGCAGAGACATTTGATCCTGATCTCTATTTGCAGCTACAGGCTCATTTAGCAATTAATATTGTGCTCAGATATAGTCATCTCATGCATTAATTTTAATACTGATCAAAATTATGCATAAATCTCAACAGTTTGCCTATATAGTTCAACATGTGCAGCCATAGTGAGTGAGTGAGAACTGCTCTGTTCTCACACAGCTCTCATGTGGCAGGGCCTCTTGTTTCTGGGAAGAGAGATTTCCCAAGAAGACTGCAGCAGATTGAATAATCCCAATATTTTTCTCAAGATTGTTATTTGGGGACTTTTCCGCTGTATGTGATCATTTTGCAATGTGACAAAATACTAATATGAATCCAATTATGGCTATGTCTTGTGATGGTAAAAACATTATGGTGATGTTTATTGTGGTATGCTGTTAATTGTGAGAAATGCCAAGTCTGGATAAAGTTAAAGTGCCTATGACTAGGTTAGACCAATTTCACTAAATCAGTTAACATAATTTAAGACCAAAAAACTTGACTTTGTTTTTTGTAAAGTTTATAATTTTACTTCCTGGTTGGACGTGGACAAAGACATGGTAATTCCATAACTGTTAGGATAATGTTAACAAGAGCCAAAATATGCCTAAATTCAGTGGTGGGCTGTGCATTTCACCCTTGGGCCTTCAGTTTCTCATGAAAACTAGTGTTCCAGCTAACACCGCATCCACATCCCCATACCATTCCCATGACTGAATGAGAACACAATTCTTGCTTATCCTGCTTTTCCGAAACATGCCGGGAACCTCCTATTAAACATAACAAGTGCAAGCAACTTTCAGAACCAGCTTTTTCACTTTCAAATATGCAAAAAGGCAAAACATAGACTGACCTGTCATTCTACTCTTAGCATACTCCGGTCATGGTGGATTGGTTTTGAATGGATTTTGGGTTGTGGGCCAGAGTGCACAGAGGAGGCATTGACAAGTATTGCTACAGGCACGAGTTGTAGGGGCTTAAGGTTAAACATAGCTGCAGTCAAATTGACATATTTGTAATGGAATTCCTATAGCTTTCCCAAACAACATGTTCACCTATTGCCCACTTTTACCAGCAGCACACCTACAAAGATGTAAGAACTACACGTCATGGGTGTAACTGAAAACAAAACAAAATAGGAGATGTATGGAGTTTTCACATGACGGTGCCCACAGCTATGCGAAACGGTTTCCACCCCAGCGTGCTGTAATATTTTTTTTTCCATGAGTAACATTGCATGTCTAAAATTAGCAGTATTAGTAGTAGTAAAATTTGTAGTAGCAGTAGTTACTATTCAAAAAATAGGCTCATAACAAGAAACTGAGTTATAATGGTATGTTTGGTGTTCCCTGCACAATGGACTGTAAATGCACACACATTATTTCTTTATATATGTACAAATACTTGTACATAGGAGCACAGCTGGCTACTCCAAAAATAATTTAGGGCTCATTTTTAAACCATTTTAAAAGTCATTAATCTGTCTGTTTCTAAATATGCATCTAAACTTTTTTTGCACTGTTCATTATTGTATTTCTGAGTTGTGCTGCCAGTTGCCTCTTGGAAAAAATCTGCAAATCACTTTCCTAGTTAAAGGGAGGGTATGTAGCGTGCTGGTTTAAAAAGGTATTACATTCCCAACTGAACCTGGGTTGCCAGTGTCTAAACCTGCTTATAGAGGACACAAGTTTTCTCATTTTCCGTATATGGACAGGCCATGCCTCATGTGAAAGCTCAGAACCTCCAGAATTCACTCACTAAGCTGCAGAGGCTGCATTAAAACTGATTAATGATTGGCTGCAGGTGTTAGGGTTTAGGTAGAGACATATCAGGTGTCAGAGTGTGATGCTCATTCTGCTTTCTATAGATACTCCCCTCTTCAATAATTGTGAAATAAATAATTGGTATAGTTGTGTTACAATACATTGTAGAAAACTAGCAAACAATACGAATCAGCACAACTTGTTTCATATTATGAGTTTGTTTACTTTTGAGATCTGCAAAGTCATGGAGCCTTTTACACAACCCCACCATGCAACAGTCTATGGCTTATGTAAAACAGCCTATAAACATCATGGCGCATAGCTGATAAAGTCATAAAAGACACACACCTGATAATGATAATGCACATGCTTACTCAATGCAGGAACAGGATGACCTCAAAACAGAAGTCAAACATTTGATCTAGTATGCTGTAGGCTTGCTTTATATATAGCCTTGCCTAAATTGCAATACATCAGATCATAATAATAAAAACACCAGCATATTACAGAATTAATTTCAAAATACAAATTAATTTCATTTTAAAAACCCAATTAATTACATCACATGCATGACCCTTAGAACCACGTGTGTCCCTGGTAGAAGCCACTGTTGTACTAATTGCTTTAAGGACACTGCTAGCTCTACATGCTAATGGTGCTTTATTCATGTTTAAAGTCACAAGCGGACGTGCATTTTACAACACATGCGTTGCATTGAAATGCACAGGGGAGTGGGTGATAGAAGGAGAATGGGGAGCACAGATGTCACGAGGCAGATAAAGTGGCCCTGAATGCATCATGATGTGTTTGCAGACTGGGGGACTATTGATTTCGCAGTGGTAGATCTAATCAAGCAAAGGGGAAGGTGGTGGAGCAGATAGGGGCTCCTCAGTGCGGCTTATCTAAAACTGTTCAGCCCTGGGAACACAGCCGGTGGTGACCTTTGACCCCTGGGCTTCCTCTGAACTCTGTAGAATAGTGTCCAGCTTGTTTGATTTTGGACAAAGTTAGCATGCTTAAACCCTGTAACTCCATTGAGCAATTAATCTTAAATGAGTACATGGAGAAACAGAAAGCAATGCAGGAAGATAGCCCCAGAGTGTTAGGTCACAACACCCATGCAGCAGAGCAAGATGCCTGCCACGGTAGAGCTGTGATTTTAGAAGAAAAAAAAATGGATTACAATTTTTGACAAATATTGCAATTGGATTTTCAATTTATGTTTAAAATGTAAGATTCTGTTCATGTGCTCATGGAACATTAACATTTGACAGAAACGCAAGGATTTCTTGAGTAAAATGACCCAAGAAATCCATGCATGATTTTCAGAACCTCTTTATAAAGGAGAGTTAGAAGATTTCTAAATATTTTGTTTTTAAAATAAATCTGTATGTTTTTGTGTGGCTGTATGGTGATTGTAATGCATTATTTTGTAAAGCCCCCTACAAACTAAATGACTGTAGTCCTTGTGATTTGATATTGCGCCTCCTCAAACTGGGATTTCTCTATTCTGCCCATTACACAATTAAACTTAGAGGCAGACATTTGCAAGAAAAAGTCTGTCATAGAAGGTACATGCTAATACTGTTTATATCACACAAAATTAAATATACATATACATGTTAAATATAATACATTAAAATGCATATATTTTAATATAACAAGCGGATGAATGATTTAAGAATAATTAGTGTGTGAGAATGGACTTTTAAATTCAGTTGAAGTTTAGATTCTCTTGAAGATGCCACCAAACTCCTGATTATCTGCTCCAACAGTCCTTGGGAACAGAGCCCAGCGTGACCTTTGACCCCAGTGTCCCAGACTCCTTCCTCTGAAGCTCTGAAATGTGGACTGCATGCAACTCAAGTCTTCACAGGGAGATAAACGGAGAAGAAGGCAGAGGAGGAAGGCAAGAGAGGGTGAGGGAAAGGATAGAGAGAGGAGGGAGAGAGAGGGGAAGAGAGACAGAGAGAGGCAAGGGAGACCAAGAGATAAAGGGAGAAAGGAAAGGAGGGAGAAAGAGTGTGAGCAAGGGGAGAGAAAGAGGGGATGGAGAGAGGGATAGAAGAAGGGAGAGAGGGAGAGGGAGGGAAGGGTGAGAGATGGAGAGATGGAAAGCAAGAGGGGGGGCAAGAAAGACAAGGAAGACAGGGGGGGGAGAGAAGAGAGTAATAGCATGGATGGGAGAGGGCAAAATGGAGGATGGTGAGATACAGGGAGATACAGGGGTAGAGAAGAGAAGGAGAGAAGTGAAGAGTGGAAAAGACAGCGAGAAAGAGACGTCACAGTGACTTGGGAGGGGGCCCTCGTACACACACTAAAGTTAATCAGTTAGCCCATGTTTATTTACACAGCCCATCTGAAAACAAGGGCATCTGACGTAGTGACCGAGAGGAGGCAGGGTAAGAGCGTCAGCAAAAACAGAAAGAGCACAGGAGTTTAGGCAACAAGAGGTCATGTGGGACTGGTCAGTTAGAAAGGAAAAGTAAGTTGTTGACTAGTTTATCAGCAAACTCCAAATAGATGCTGATGGATGGAGAAAGAGTGTGATGTTACAATTTTGCCAGAAGATATTTAAAGAGTTACTTACTGGGTTTAAAGGCGCTGTACCTGATTTTACTGCCTTAAAAACGTGAAAAACATTGGTCCAAAGTTATTCCTCACTCATCTTATGCATTCAGAGAATCCAAATTATTCACTGCAATGCACACTTCCTGATTATTGGTCAACAAAATGCTTTCTGATTAGATGCAGGCAGTAGGCCTACACAGCTGACTTATTATGCCTTCAAGAGCTGCTTATATAGTAGGCCCATATCTATACTGGGGAAGACACAGTTTACTCAAATACATGGGCAAAAACAGATATTGAGTATTCAAGGTCCTGGCTCAATGAAGCCATCAGGACAACATCATCTGCAAACAGCAGAGATGAGCTCATGTGGTCCCCAAACCGGACCCCCTCTGACCCCTGGCTGCGCCTAGAAATTCTGTCCATAAATATAATGAACAGAACCGGTGACAAAGAGCAGCCCTGGCAACCATGAACAGGTCTGACTTACTGCCGGCAATGCGAACACAGCTCCTGTTCCAGTCATACAAGCACCGGACAGCTCTTAGCAAAGGGCCCCGGACCCCATACTCCCGGAGCACCCCCCAAAGGACACCATGAGGGACACGGTCGAATACCTTCTCCAAATCCACAAAACACATGTGGACTGGTTGGGCAAACTCCCATGAACCCTCGAGAACCTGATGGAGAGTATAGAGCCGGTCCAGTGTTCCACGACCAGGACGAAAACCACACTGCTCCTCCTGAATCTGAGGTTCGACTATCGGTTGGATTCTCTCCATACATGTACATACAATACCAATACAATCCTGTGTCAGCACGCTAATTGTT
>NW_022986709.1:0-44267 GCF_009829125.3 Periophthalmus magnuspinnatus
TCCTACCACTTAGTACAATGTATTCATCACATGTCACACTGTCTGCCCAGCCTCTTCCTCTTAGATAATCTTTCAGGCCTAAAACGACCCTGTCTCGAAGGGGCCCTTGTCTTGTCCTCTACAGCAATTTATTTTTTTCCCAAGGAGTTTTTGCCTCCTCATGTTCTTGTCACCAGTATTAGATTTATAATGTTTTATCAACAGATATTACAACAGACCTAAATGATGTTAATTTAGTGGTCAGAGTTAATTTTAATGAAACATGTTTCTGTTTTTGCAGATGACAAATGTGACACCAGAGTATGTAGCAGAAATCATTGAGAAGTTTGAGGAGTCTACTGAGAACAAACAGAGGGGATATTTGGGCATTGAAGGTAACTTATTAAAGCTGAGATGTACAGGTTTACAAACTGAAATACATCAATTTAAATATATAAATATATATATTTTTATGTAAATAGCCAAATGTATCACATTTCTACTACATATCCTTTCACTCCACTCAGTCGGAGAAGGAGATGAGGCAATCCTTCTTTCACAATTGGTAATTGTCTATGACTCTGCTTAGTTGTTATTTTGGTCTATCATGATGGAATCCCATTAAAAACAAGACAAAGTGTGTATAAATGGATTCACAGTGTAAGCAGTGTGCAGTGGCACATTTAACAGGGGTGTTATGGAGGAGGCACTTCACATGGAGCTGTGATGAAGGGTGGGACTAACGCTGTGCTTTTTGGGTTAACTTTGCTTGTGTCAGTGCAGGACACCTGCCCCCAAAGGCTACAGTCTGACAGCCACATACAAACAGATTTTTATAAACATCTTTGAAGTTTACCCACCAAAATGTCAGTTATTACATGTACTCTGATCCTGTATTTTTCTTTCATATGTAATTTCACAATCGTTTATTTCCTGCACATCTCCTGTTTCCTTTTTTTGTCCTGACTCTTAATAATAAGAAAGACTTTGGTCTTCTTAACCTTTTACTCTGTTCCACCTCAAATGCTGATTTTGCCAGAGGCAGAGTAGCTTCAAAACACACCACCTGTCAGTCCCATCCAGCAGCTAGTTATTGTGATGTCTGCATTTTGCTCAAAAACGTTGTTGTATTTTTCAGGATTTACAAGTTTCATGCGCAGCCCAACATGTGACATTTTCAACCCTTTGCACAATGAGGTGAACCAGGATATGGAGCAGCCTCTCTGTAACTATTTCATTGCCTCCTCCCACAACACGTACCTGACCGGGGACCAGCTCCTGTCGCACTCAAAGACCGACATGTATGCCTGGGTCCTACAGTCTGGTTGCCGCTGTGTAGAAGGTACACTCTTGTATTGAAAAACAAAAATGTTTCTATGGTTGTGAAGATGTTGTTTATTGATGTTTGTTTTGCATAGTGGACTGTTGGGATGGTCCTGATGGAGAACCAATGGTCCAACATGGCTACACTCTCACGTCAAAGATCCCCTTCAAGTCTGTCATTGAAACCATCAATAAGCACGCCTTTGTGAACAACCAGTAAGTGAACAATTTTTCACATTTTTTTTAACCTAGCCTCAAAATCTTATCTTATTATGATATGCGGGACTTCATCATGTGAGGTTAATTTTAAGGCATATTTTAATAATCCCTCATTTGCTGCATTTGACCCATCGTTCAGGGCAACATGTCAGGAACAGTAAGCCTCTGCAGTGCGAGGTCTGACTATTTGCTGATAGCATTATGCCAAATGACAGGTGGTGTACATCACAGATTATCTTTTCATCGTGTAAGTGTATGAGCTGTTTTAACAGCCAAATTGTAATGGGTAGATAACTGGGTCAGGGCCAAAACTGGTGCTCATGTGAGCTGAGGTCCAGGCAGTGGTTTAGGTAGGTGCTCATAAATCATAAATAGTTTAAAAATCAGATCTGTGTCACTTGCCTATATGTAACCTGTTTGTTCTCTCCCATAAATAAGTGAGTACAATGTTTTAACGCTGTGAATCCTGGCAGTAATTACTCTCCCATCTGCTTCCTGTGTTTCCCTAAGGAGTCCCTGTTTGTCTCTGCTGAGGCCAACAATACCCAAACAAAGTATTCTGCAGCCACACTGGCTTAATTTAGCATCCATCGTTTCTTATATTTGCTGTTGCTTTGGTGAATAGTCACTGTACTTTCAATGTTTGAACAAACCACTCTCTGAATCTTTAACAAATCTTAAGGTGGTGCTTCTGAAATATCTTAGATGTTGATGATAGCCAGTGCATAGCCACCAAACAACCTTCTTTGAACTTGATTGAGTTTAATAGAGATTGTCTTAATACCAATACTATTTAGTATCAAATGTTAGAAATTATTGTATATAGACCCTTAACAAGCATTGCATGCAAACAGTCATGGTTTTGGCATGGAAATGGAAATAAATAACCAGAACAATGTTTTTATTGTCGTATTAAAAACAAATAACATAGCTTTCAATATAAATTTCCTGAACATAAACCACATAGAACTCTGCTCCAAACCACATGCTTTTACTTACAGAGGATTAATTCTAGACTCAATCATATCATTGACGATTAGAATTGACTAAATCACAAATCTCTAATTGAAATGTTGTAATAAAAAGGCAGTATGTAATGAGAGCAGCTGCGTTCTCATAACTAATAAAATTATAGTTCAGTAAGTAAATATTCAAGTTCTCTAATTAAGAGATACCTGTGTATTCCCAGCTGCAGGTTGATGAACCATTTGGAATAGCAGTGTGTGCTGAATAACAGATTGAGTTAAAGCCCTATCCTACTCCGGCTGCTTCATATTTTATCAGTAGCACCACCTGTTAATGTGATTAATAGCCTGAGGATGATATCGAATAGACAGGACATGCACATTGCCAGTCTCACGTCACAGGGATCACTTGGCTCTCCTGGAACCTGCCACTGTCTGATTTTGGATGTGGCAAAAGCAAAAAGGACTTTCCACTCGAGAGTTTGTGTGAGCGTGGATCAGAGGCTGCGTCCCCTGAGGCAAAGCTGTCAGTCTGACAAACCTGACATTTGAGCTGTATTTCACTGTGGCCACAGGTCATTTCACTGTTTCTGGATGCAATCGCACACACAAAATCATGATTGCACACTAGTCGTAAACACACACTATTACAAGCAACTTGTAGTACTATTGCTGTGTTCATTTACCATGCTCTACTTAATATAAAGGTTAAAAGTGATGTTTAGATTGTAGTGCCTTGTAATGGTTAGCTGAAATAAACATACATGCAATAAAACAGGTAGTAAACAGGTAGAATATGTCATTTGGGTTTATGTTTTCAGCTCAACACCTCCATCTTTATTCATCTGTTAAATTAAGGGCATAAAGATTATGAATTAGCAGTTATTGCTCAACTCAATTTCATGTATTAACGGATATCCACCAGGCATAACAGTATTACTGCTGACAGGTAAAGTTAATTATTGCAACAGTGTCATATTTAATGTTGTGATATTAGGATGCACTTGTAATATTTCATCCTGGGCATTGATAATCTTTATGGACAAAAGTGTAATGTCTATAGGGCATCTCATAACCTGCAGACCCTGTGATCCTGTTATGCAGTTGGTCCATTTACCATGGGCCCAATTCTTATTAAGTATTATTTTCTCTCTTTCAGGTTTCCAGTAATCCTGTCCATAGAGAACCACTGTAATATCCAGCAACAGAAGAAAATCGCCCAGTACCTGCGAGAAATCTTTGGAGATAAATTAGACATTGGACATGCATTGACAGGAGACTCCAGGACGTTACCCAGTCCTCAAAGTCTTCTGGGCAAGATACTCATTAAAGTAAGTCATGAGCTTGTGAGACAGATGGAAGCTGGCTTTTGTTTTAAGTCCATCCATGAATTCCTGTTTGATGCACCAGCACTCTTAAATAAGCCATTTTGCACACACGCCTACCACTTCTGCGTGTCAGAAGAGAGGAAAGAAGTGCCCATTATCTTTGTACTTATTTTTACATTACAAGCATTGCTGCTCTGGAAGTGCAGCAGGCAGCTAATTATTTTCCATAAACAGAGAAGATAAGAGAGAGGAATGAGGGGAGACATACTGGTCCATCACAATTATATAGGTGAAAGGCGGACACATGGTATGTAAGTAAAAATGCAATTCTAGCCTGCAAAGCTATGATTAATACTTTACAAAATTATAGCACGGTATCTCCTGATAACAACCTATAATGTGGAATGGGAAAAAGAACTGTGCCTCAAGTGGTGACATTCTAAATGACAAGTAACAGCTAAGCCTGTTATTTTAAGTGCTGGAATTAAATGAGCTCATAAGAGTATTATGAATGTAATATTGTAAATCTGACATAGAACCTTTAGAATGAATAAAATCCGGTACATAATCCTTTTCTAATTGCACTCATTTAAATAATTTGCACATTTCTGAAATGCAGCTTGCATTTATTAGGCATAATGGGTGATAAATAATGTAGCATCTATTGTATAAAACATTATAACAAGGAGCACGCAGATTGTGGGCTCAGTCCTCGGTCACACCATTATAATTGTTCCAGAAATATGTTCTCCCTGTGTTACCATTAGTTCTCTTTCAGTACTCTGGCTTCTAAAAAGCACATGTCTTAAGTGAATTGGTGAGTCTACATTTCCTTTAGTGAATTCATTTTGAGATAATTGGTTTGTCTGTTTATGTCTCTGTGTCAGCCTGGCAGACTGGGTGTCTACCAGCTTATGGCCCACTGTTACTGATATTGTATTAAAAAAAAGCTAAATTGAATTTGAGTGCTTTAGATATCTACTATTCTCATAAATCTCCAACTGTTCAGTTCTAACCTATGGACGTTCTATGACATCATGCTTTTATTACATCAACTGAATACACTATAGACCTGTGTCCAGACTCACCAAGGAATCTATTCATCCAACAAGCCAAGTAAAAAGGAGAGATGGACACTGCAGATTATCAATGTCCAAGAACACAATACCATGTTTTGGAATCAGAACAAACCACTCCTGGCCTGGTGTCTGTAAAAGTAAAAGGGCAATATTGATTTTCTATGAAGCCCCTCTGCTCCTCTAACCTCCCTCCTCCTGGCCTCATCGTTTCACCTCTCTCCGTCCCCCAGTGCCGCCACAGCCCAAAGAGTCACTAGACAATAAAGAGAAACGCATAAAGCTTTGTGGTGCTTGCCGACAGACAGAGGATAAGACCAGGCTGATTTTTTTGGAGAGACCAGCTAAGAATATTTGTACTCCACCCTCCCACACAGTAGCTTAGTGAAGGCGTCCCCGACATGACTGTTTGTGTGTATAACTGATCATTAATACAATAAAAAACATCAGGGAGGAAAGTGAGGCATGATGTCTCTATGCATATGTCTGCTGTTTTATGTCACTTCCTAAATTGTTTCTTCTGAATCCTTTGCGGGTGTAAAGAAATAACATTACGTTTGATTGTCCTTTCTCTTTCTTACCAGGGGAAGAGGCTGCCTGCCTATTTGTCTGCTGATGTAGAGGAGGGGGAAGTGTCCGACGACGACAGCGCAGATGAAATTGAGGACGACTTCAAGCTCAAGAGCACAAATGTGAGCGAGAGAGGCATGGCCCTAGGAGTGTTATTGAACAGAATTCTCAAATGAATCACCAGGAATAGACTGTCAGGAAATGAAGCCCAAACTATAATTCTGCAAGGGAAGGCAAAAAAAAACCTTTCACAAGCATGGACCTTTAAAATATATAAAATGCAGCATAAATACACTTGACAGCACACATGAAATATGTTTTGCCATTTTTGTAAGGCCATTCTTGCAAAATAGATTCCAAGCAAGATTTTGGTTTACATAAAGGTCAGGTAAAGCAAGACTAACAGCAAATAAGCCACCAGCATGCAATGGCTGACAACTGTGCACTTCTGTATTTATCCAAGCCTAGGACCAATATGGATCAATATATATTTTAATGTTTTCTTTTATTGTTTAAATTGCATTACAAGGTTATAGGCCTACAATTGCAGACATATTATTCATATTTTGTTTCAAGTTCAACAGTCAAGTTCACTGTTTTTCATTTTCATTATGCTTATTGTATATGAGACTATATTCTTATGAACTGGGAAAACTCCAGGAGAGAGGAGGGAGAATGCTTTAGCTATTTTTATAGTCTATCTCATGCCCTTCTTGTTGCATTCAGCTAAGAAACGTGGTTAAAGTGATTTCCTATGGACCCAATAAAATCAAAGCAAACCAGCCATCCTTAATTACTGTTGTTGCTTCTTGTCCCACTGTGACTAGAACATGGGTTAAGGAAGTAACGATGCAAAGAGAGCATCACTGTAGAAATCCTAGTCAGATAAAAGGAAATTAGAATTCATGAAAAAAATGACCTTATACCTCTGATGGTGCTTTTCTTTGCTGGAGGGTTTAGCGTTGTGAAAACACAGCGGTTTGATCCCTGATGGTGCACAGTACATACTTTCATTCTTGAATATTCTGTTGAGGGCGTGAGACTGCAGATGCTGTTTTGGCTAATCAGTGCCATTTAAACAGCTGAATGGCAGGGTTCCTCTGAGGTTGCTGCAGTCTATTGAATCAGTCACAGCTTCGGCCCTGTGTGCATTGGCTTTCACAGCAGTAGACATGACAGATGCATAGCACAATGATGGTGGTAGTACTGCGATGACTGGTGCTGCAGGGATGTGTGGGTGTGAGTAGTTATATATGTAATGGAAAGGATGTATCAGGAAAAACTATAACTTGTATAACTTTGTACAATGGAATTTTTCACAGTGGGATTCATACGTATATATATGGTATGATCAGTAATGATAATATTGAATTTGGATCATTCTTATACTCTTCTTATACTTATACTTCATAGTAATCTAAAAGAAGCAGAATATCACCTGACATTTTGATACTTGAGGTTATTTTATGAAGCGCTCTTTACTGCCACCATCTGCTCCAGCTCCATTGGTGTGTGCTAGAAAGCAGCACTTAATATACTTTCGTAAGTTTGTTAAACTCATCGACCCATTTTTAACTGCAGTTTGGACCCTCAGGAACGAACTGCTCCATAATCTCTCGTCTGTGAATGGTCCATCCACTTTGTTTTAATGACTTCATTAAGTCTAGCTGCTTATTCACACAGTTTTTTTCTGACAGGGCAATGGACATCACCAAGTGGAGTCTCACATCAGGAAGAAGCTGGACTCTCTGCTCAAAGAGTCCAAGATTGGGGATAAAGAGGATTCGGACAGCTTCAGCATCAGAGCGTTACTGAGGGCCACACACCAGGGCCTGCAGAAAAATCTGCGCCAGGTATATATTGCAGATGTTAAGACTATTGATTACCTTACTCTCTCGTTTTAATTTAGCTCAATATATACTCTAAAAGCAAAGTGTTCTACCCTAAAAACATCCAAAATACAAGAGGAGAACCCAAAAATGTGCTATGTTACTTAATATTTAATTAGCCCGCTTGCTTCTTGTTCTATTTTTAGCAAATTCCTGACAGCCATTTTAAAGCTTTGGGACATTGGGGTTTCCTATTCCGTTTGTTGTCACTTGGCTTCTTGGTGGTTCCCTTTACCTCATTCTGTCTCAACCGATCCTCCTGCACTCATCATCCTACAGTATTTCTGCTCTATATCTCACATTCTTTTCACTTTCACATGGATTTTTTTTTTTATTGGCTGCGCTCTGATGCAGCCCCTCTAGCCAACAACATAACACTTGCGTTTCTCTCATTGAGTTTCTATGAGATTTAAATGTGCTGTTTATTTGCATACAATCATCCTTAGACTCAGAAACACAAATGAAAGCAAACTTAAAAACAATGGCCCCTCTCTATCTCCAGGGATCCAAGGGTGTGTTGAAGAAATCTCAGAGCAGGTCTCTTATCACTACACTTAAACAAAAGGTACGTCAGGAACATGCATGCTATGTATTTTTTTGTTAACAGTTAGTAGTAGCGATATTGTATATGTTGTCAGTTTTATATATATATGTGTGTGTGTGTGTATTAAAAAAAAATATATATTATATATATATATATATATATATATATATATATATTATATATATATTTATTTTTATTTTTTATTTACATAAAATTACATTTTTATTATGGACATCATTTGCCACTATAAGTGAGACAATGGAACACTGAATTTAATTATGATCTTACTACACCCTGTTACAAGAATTAAACAGCCTTCCTTATCTCCCAGTGCCACTCGTCTGATCAGTGCGGCGGCAGTAGCGCCTGAGCCTATCTCGCACTTACATATGCAGATGAACCATGTGAGGTCTTTATCCAGCTCCTGTGAAGCATGGATCTGTCCCTCTGAGAGCTGCAGATTATAGTTTAGGCCTCGGAGGGACACCATCTTCAAATCTATTAAACATTTGCTGTCTCTCTGCCAACCAACTTAGTCTACTCAATCAAGCTCTACCTGCTAAATATACAGCCTTATATTTTAAACCAGCATTAAGGTATTTGCATTGAGCCACATTTGATATACTGTTGAAGGCTGCTGACAGGGAACACCCCATAAGAGCTAGAGATGCTTTGGCTTAGTTGTTTAGCTCTCACAATTTATTATCTTATTTAGCAGAAATGTTTTGTTGCTATTTTAAAATGAGCATTTTCATACATTCAGTTTCAATCCACATTCTACCAAGCTTTTCATAGTCACCATTTTCTCTTCTCATTTGTATTTCTCTTCGCTGCCTACTTAGTACCTACTCCCACATGTGTAAATGTGAACATGCATGAGTGCATGTAATGTGTTGGCAAGTAGCCTAAACCATGTAATTATTGCAGCCCGCATACTCTTACAGCTCCTTTTCTACCAAACTGCTACTACACAACATTTGTTCAAAATACCACACTAGAACACACACATTCCCCAAGAGGTTCCATCCGCAGCCCTGCCCACCATTGAAATGCTCTGTGTGGGTAATTTCAACCATACTGAACACACTTTGCACTAAATGATATATTTATTCTAGCTTTGCCATTAATAACATATTTATTGCACATGTCCTACTTTGCATATCTGATGAAACAGACAAAAATAGACATCACCAGGCCTTTAGTGAATCTCTGTTTGACTGTTAACATGAATGTGTGTGCTCTGTCCAGAGGCACTCCAAATCCAGGCTGACCTGCCAAAGCGTGGACAAGGAGGATGAGTGTCAGGAGCGCTCAGGGAGGGACACTGGAGGACAATTCAACAGGTGACCTTTGACTCTTTTAGCATAACTGGAAGTTTGACATAAAATTTTCAGAAACACTTGAACCCCATGGGGAAAGTTGTCCCCTGCACCCATCTTCCAATGCAGCTGGGACAACCTGTCAGGAGCAGTGACTGACTACGGTGCAACGTGTGGGGACACGTCTCCAGGACTACCAAGGCTGGAAGATTTTGCCTGTTGTGCATTATTTTAGGTTTTAGTTTTAATCAATCATAACATTAAAACATTAAAAGAACTAAAAAAAACAAAAACAAACAACTAATGGAGAAGTTGTTTTATACTATGCACAACATTTGTAATCAAAGGCAATACTATTCAATATTAGGGCCACAAATTAATTTAAACCTAATGTTACAGGTTATTTTATTGAATAAATAATGCAAAATAGAATGTGAAAATGTGTCTATTTACAGTATGACATTTGCTCTTACAATGCATGGTTTAGCCTTAAATACACGCAGCAGAAGTGGCTACAGTGGTTATACTGTTCTGGGGAAAAAAAACCAACAACAAACAAACAAAAATAGCAACTAAAATGCAAACTAGCCTTATATAGACCAGGGGTTCCGCTCTAAACAAGAGGCAGGTGCACACGACTCTAGGCCTCGCTATGAAGCCGACTGTATTTAATATTGCACATCTAACATTCCCCAACACATTTAGCCCATCACCTTCAGGACACTGCTATTAACTATCAAACATGTGCAGGAAAAACGTCAAACCTAAAACTGCATGAATAAGAACCGTTCATTTAGTCATCTAGTTTTGTTTGTGACAAATAAAACACAGTCCAGTAAACTCAACGAACGCAGCTGGATGCGGAAGATACTGCGTTCTCCCTCCTGGAGATATACGCTCCAGGGCGGGGAGGCAGAGCGCTCCGGGCAGTGGAGACACGCCTCGAGCCGGGCAGGCAGATCTCACCGCCCCGCGGTGATAGCTAGGGAGGAAGAGCGTGCCGGACAGGTGTGCGGTGAGGGCCGATGCGGGGGCACACGCGTGAAACCTCGGGCTTGGAGCAGAAAAGCTTCTGCTCAGATGTGGAGCGTGTCCCTCGAGCCGCAGGCTCTGATCCTGTGGAATGTTTATGAGCGCTTACGTTCAACGCAAAAGTCTTTGCTCTTGTGTTTAAGGGCACTTGTCACACAAGACAGATGCGCACAGCATGAAATGCACTGCAAATTAAAATAAATTCATGGCGCAATGGGAGAAAGGAGCTCTGATTGACAGAGCGCAAAGAGTAGAGCCAGTGTTCAAGACCTCCATATACGCAAAGACCTTGTAATGACCTGCGCTCATCTGCGCCTATGTCCAAGTCGGTGCGCATTTTGTACGTTAGGAGTGATTGGGCCCCTCGTGTTAATTTGATAAGATTCTGATTATTTGGATCTTCTAGGCCTACCCAAAAGCTTTAAAAGTGATGCACGTGCTTTGGTATAATTACAGATATTCCAACTATTATATGATATGTGTTCAGGGTCAACAAACACATTAAGCGTGTCACAGCAGGGGCCACGCAACTAGTCATCAAAACTCTCAGGGGGCACGCCACTACAAAAAGTTTGGGTACCACTGATGTAGACTACAGATCAGCGTACTATGTCACATCACCGTTAAAACTGAAAGAGCTTTTTGCAAAAGATCTGTTTATACATATTTCCCTGATGCCATATTCATATATGCATGTCTAAAGCATTTGTTTGCATCTCAATGTCGCTGTGACTGACTCCGGATAACTCTGTATATGCATGTTTAGTTTACATATGAGCTCCACTCTTCTGCATGCACACTGACGCCTGTTATGCTTTTGCTTTTATGCTCATTCCTGTGGTTTTCCAGCTGTCTTGTTGATGGGCAGTGTCCCCTGTCGTCTGTTGCAGCTCTAAGTCTTTAAGCAATATGTGTGTGTGTGTTTATGCATCCATCTTACTTACCATAGTTTTACATGTTCTCTGCCTCTCTTGTTGCCTCTGGAGGTATAGATATGGAAGAAAAAGGAAGACCATGAAACTCAGCCGAGATCTCTCCAACCTCGTGGTGTTTACTAACTCTGTAGCATCTCAGGAGTGTCTAAATGAAGGTCTAACATAAGCACATTATACTTTTAAATATATCTGTGGTAATCTCAACATTTAATCTCAGAAATGTTTGACTACAGGTACACCTGGTGATGTCCTCTCCTTCAGTGAGACCAGAGCTCAGTCTCTCGTAAACCACAAAACAGAACAGTTTCTGACATTTAACCAAAGGCAACTGTCCCGCATTTATCCATCGGCCTATCGGATTGACTCGTCCAACTTCAACCCTCAGTTCTACTGGAATGTGGGCTGTCAGCTGGGTAAAGCACATGCCCTCCTCTTTTACTGCCACACCTTTTATTACAGTCATATCCTTGTTTGAAGTCAAATTTCCATTCATTTAAACAGATAAGATCCAGACAATATAAAATGCAAAGACAAAAAACATTTATAGACATAATTTGACAGTAGGTTCATCAATAATGTTCATTTTAAAGTTGAAGCAACATGATATAATCTTTTCCGTGTTAGAAACAACTAAAAACATGACAGCTGTGCTGTTATTTAGCTGTTTTATATAAAATATTTAACTGAGGTTAGTTTGGACTGACTGATGTATTATTCAAATGTATTTTCTGAATTCTCACCCACAGTGGCCCTAAACTACCAGACAGAGGGAAGGATGATGCAGCTTAATCGAGCCAAATTTATGGTCAATGGAGGCAGTGGTTATGTTCTTAAGCCTCCACCTATGTGCAAAGGTTCACATTTTATACATTTATTCTAGTATTTGTAAAACCTCTAATACTAAAACACACTAAAATGTTTTTTGTTTTTTTTTGTTTTGTTTTGTTTTTTATACATCCAGGCTCTTTTAATCCTTTCAGTGAAGATCCACTCCCAGCATGCCCCAAAAAGCAGCTCATACTGAAGGTCATAAGTGGACAGCAGTTGCCCAAACCCCCAGACTCCATGCTGGGGGACAGAGGAGAGGTACACACTTAAATAATTGAAATGTGTGCATTATATCTGCAGCCTACAGCGCTTCTCTCTAACTTAACTGTTTATTTTTTTCCAGATTATTGATCCATTTGTTGAAGTGGAAATCATTGGTCTTCCAGTAGATTGCTGCAAGGAACAAACACGTGTAGTGGATGACAATGGTAAGATGATCTAATGCCCTATGAAAGTGAGAAAAGTTGTCTGATGTTGATTAACTGTTTAAGTCTCATTTACTTCAATTGAATTAAACGAGGAAGACAATATGTAAAGATCAGACAAAGACAAAAAAGATAAGCCTTAATCACAAGAAAGTATTTCATTTGTTACCATTTTCACTATATAATGCTACATTTTAAAATAAGTGTGAGGCATTCCCATTGACAGTGTCCATTGTTTAAATATTCTCTAGTGAGATAAATGTTGGGAAAAACTCAGCTTTTCAATAATTTTATCCTGGCTAACTTATAATTTTATTTTAACAGTAAAAGCATTTCTATTTGAGATTATTTTGTCAGAGAAATTGGTTAAAGCAGTAGAGTAGAGGCGTGTGACATGTGTCTGATGAGGATAACTCGTGGGGTGGGAGGGATGAGGTTATTGAGCGCTCCAAGCTCTATGTTATTATTGGAGAGTAATGTGCAGCGTAATTAGAAAAATACATCACTTGTCATTTCACTTAGGCCTCTATTTGTAAACCCAATGTCTTTCATTTGAACAGAAATCTAATTTTCTGTCTGCATCAGGTTTTAACCCCGTATGGGAGGAGACACTGTCCTTTACGCTGCACATGCCGGAGATGGCTCTAGTGCGTTTCCTGGTATGGGATCATGACCCCATTGGCCGAGACTTCATTGGACAACGGACTGTGGCTTTCAGCAGCTTAATGCCAGGTTTGAAACTTTTTATCACGTTAGTTTTGCTGTATAATTGTGGTGTCTGGACCACAGTCTAACCAAGCCATTATTGAGATATGTTTACTTTTATTACAAAAACATTACAGTATTCTATGATTATGTGTTGCAATATACTGTGGCCACTCTTATTGCATGTCATATATTGACTGGCAGCCATCCTTGTACATCACTCTCCTCATCTCTTGAGTCTGCTAAAGTGCCACACTTTGTAGTATTCAGTAGCTTGTGATGTGTTTGATTTGCATAGCCATATGACCCGTGGCTTTGCAGGTTATTTCTGTTGCCTTCATCCTTCACATTTGGCCATGAACTCCTGATGCCCTTTCTTCGGGCAAATTATGTGGCAGCTGGGATTGTTGCTCTGACTTACTGTCGTGCTCACACTGTTTCCTCTGTCCTCAACAGGCTATCGGCACGTTTACCTAGAGGGTCTGACGGAGGCTTCCATCTTTGTGCATGTGTTAGTGCATGATGTTTACGGCAAGGTAAGTGCAGCAGTGTGCTTGTATTTATTATTTTACCTGTATATAGTATAGATATTTTTAAATGAATTAACATAAAACACCAATGCGATTATTGAGGTGGACCCAATCCTTTGTTTTTTAGTGGAGCCCCCTAATCCTGAATCCAAGCTTTACCATAATGCACTTTCTAGGAACACACAAGGTACAAGGGTCTCTGTGCTGCTGCATGAAGCACTAATGCATGTGTTTGGGCGCGTGCTATGTCTGAAGCTGTTTTGATGACATAGTTTTGTATGACATTTTATCACAAATATGTATAGGAGTGTATGTTTTAATTTGTTTGAGTTGTTTTCAGTGCTGTTACAATCTTTAAATGCAGCCATGGTGTGTATTTGCCATTTTGAGAAACAACAGTGCCATCTACTGTTGATTTATATTAACGCATGAAAATCATTTGCGTGCATGCAAATGCATTGCTTCCCACCCAAAAAACTTTCAAAAACACATACATGCCAAAAACATTCTATAAACTTATTTTAATAGTTCAATACTTTTCTCTTTGAACTACTGAAATAATTTTTTCAACACTTATTATTTGTCAGTGTTTGTAGATGCTTTGTTTGTAGATTCACTGATTCACAGGATTCTACCTCACACAGATGAATGCTGTTGTTGTGTCCTTGGGCAAGTCACTTAATCCACCTTGCCCTCAGTGTCTGTGTACACTGGTGTGTGAATGTGTGTGTGTGAATGGGTGAGTGGTTCCTTGTTGTAAAGCGCTTGGAGTGCCTTGAAGGTGAAAAAGCGCTGTATAAAAATGTGACCATTTACCATTGACATTGATTTTCGTGTGAACATTTCATAATTTAAATAGTTATATTGCACAGTAATACTAGAAGCATTAAAATTACATCATTTTAATTATATTGTTTCTACTCCATAAGGGAAATCAACTGCGTGGCATTCGGGGTTTCTTCAACCGTTCTTCCAAGTCCTCTGTGGACACAAACACCAGTGGCCTTCGGAAGCGCTCCATCAGTGATCATCTCCTGCGACGCACAGCCAGTGCTCCAGCCAAAGGCCGCAAGAAGACCAAGATGCCTCCATCTGAGTCTGTGGCCTCCATCTCTGATCAGAAGAATGGGACGGGCGGGGCAGCAGCGGCAGGGGAAGGAGGAGGGGAGCAGAGTACTTCGGGACAGGAGACAGGGATCGAGAGACGCTTCCAGCCTCGATCCCCCCTCATCCACAGGCCTATGTCCATGCCCTTGGACAGACTTTTACAAGGACAGTTATCTCTGTGCTCACCTGATGCAGAGCAGCAGGAGACAGGCTCAGACTCTGGCATTGGTAAGGATACAGTGACCCTGATCATTTTTTTTATATTTAGCATCATAAGACTGCATGCTGTTTGACCAAGGTAAATACATGGAAAACAAATGTGTTAAAACAGTAACTAAAACTGTTCTTTACTTCATCAGTATTGAAGTATACTCTAATTTTGAATAGGAATGTGTTGTTTTAAAGTGCTACTTTTTTTTTTTCTTTTCCTTGGTCTTTCTGAAACACATACTAAAACTAATCTAATCTTCATGAAATCTTAATCTGCCTTTTCTGTCCCATCTCCATTTTCTTTATAGTAGAACACTGATTAGGATTGTCCTTCAGGTAATCTTGAAAATGCATTGATTGATATTTTGTCCAGTCAGTGTATTCTGTGCAGCTGTCATTGGAAGTGATATTTCTGTCACTTGATCCCATTCATTTTCCTCAACTGATATTTGCAAAGTATACTCTGCATTTCAGCTTCCCTTTCACAGTACATGGCAATCCATCTGTCTTTGTATTGCTGACATCGTTTGTGGCATAATTTGTAATCTCTAATCTCAAGACTTGGTTATAATAGTCTTATGCTCTTTTCTGTCCATAGGAGGAGCCCTTTTTAGGCGTCCCAGGTCTTCTTCACTGGACATTCCCATTACACCAACCACTGAACTCACAATCTCTCTACCCTCCAAAGCAAGTGTCAGCCAAAATGAGCAACCAGTGGAGTCTTCATATCTTGTTATTGGTCGGGAGGAGGACCAGAAAGAAGCGGACTATGTGAATTATCAAGCAAATGACATTTCCCAAACCAGATCCAAAATGGCACAAACAAGAACTGAGTGCAGATTTTTGTCCAAACCTGAATCATTGTCACACAACACAACATTCACAGTTGTTCCTTCAGTTTCCTCAACTCCAACAGTTTCATCTGTGCAAACGGCCAATATGGATGCAAAATGCTCGAGATCTCTGCATGATAGCACCATTTCCAGATTAATTGATGCCGTGTCCCTGGATGATGACACGTGCGGTTCTATCTCCGCTCTGATTAGCCAGTTTGACAACACGGCAGACCAAAGGAAGCTCACACAGTCTAATTGCACCTTCTCCATTCACCACCAAACTACCTCCTTTCTCAAGTCACCTTTCAATACATCATCAACTCCCAACAATTCCCACAGAGAACACCATTTAAACTATTCTACACCTTTACCTTCGAACAATGCTAACATGCTACATCAGAAGGATCTATCCAGCCCCGAAACTGCAGATCTTGAGGAAGTATACACAATTCTGGATGAGGAAGTTCTGTTGCCTGTCTCTTCGCACAACCTTAACCAACAGATTTCAAGTAGGAATACCCCAGTACAAAGCCCCTCACTAACAACAGCTCTTAATAACTGGAATCGTGGCAAATACATTGAGGAGGCTGAGGAAAGCATTTATGAGGAAGTTGTTGATCCTCCAGAAAGAATACCACAAATTGACACACTTAGGTCAAATTCCCCCTTGAGCCCGCCTTTGCAGGACTGTTACAATTTCCCAACTCAAAATGAAGTGGAGATAAATGTTGATGAGGATCCACTGGATAGGATTATGGCTTCACCAAAATATGGCAGCCCCTGGAAAGAGCTCACAAGCCCCACCAAACGGCACGCTATCTACCAAAACAATGAATCACCCACCAACTGCTACGACCCTGTCAAATCATGCAGCGAGTGCCAACAACCAATAATGAATAAATCTCACTTGTCATCTTCACAATGTCCATCCCCAGTTAATAAATTTCCATTTAGAGAACCCACACACTACTATATGCAAAACACCTCTAGACCTAATACATGTATCCCGCAACATCAAAATGGCTATCAAACCAATTCAGATGGCCGCTGCAGAAACAGAAATTACACACATAATAAGGAATTAAACTTTAATGCTAACAAGAGTCAAAATATGGCTAATCATGAAGAAGCATGGCAGTATAGAATTAGTTCTTCTGAAAATCTGACCAGGCAGTTGGCAGCATCCCCAAATAACTGCAGAGATAGCATTTCATCTCCTAGTTTTGTAAGTACACCACAAAACCACTTGTGGTACAAATGTATGTCACCCCCTCCACAGTCTCCCCCTGTTCTCAACCCCTATCTCCCATCAAGTAGGACAAATCAAACTTCACTATGTAGGAACAAGCAATTTCCGGAAGCTAGATTTTCCTTGCAAACGAGCTTAGAACTTCCTATTATACAACCAAGCCACAAAAATTCCACTCCCCCTAGTCAAGCCAAGTCTAAATCTTTAGGTGACTTGACTTCTGAGGACATCTCATGCAACTTCAAGGGGAAATATCACATCATCAGCCGTAGTTTTATCACTCCAAAACAAAATCGGACTGGCGTCAGAAATGCTGACCATTTACCAACGCAGTCAAGTGACCCACTAACAGAACAACTTCGCAAACTGGTCACTCTTGAAGGAGATGAGGGTGGTAGGAATGGACTAGACTCACCAAACCACCAGCAGAGAAATTCGCCATTGTTCCATCGTGAAACAAGTCCAATGAACGTTGATGAATCTCCGCCATTACTAACCCGTCGGTTGTCTTCTCGTAGCCAAAGCCGAGTGCGTAATATCAATAACCGTGCCCGTGAAAGGCAACAGGAGGCTTCAAGGGCGCGGGGAGGTGAACATCAAAACAGTGCTGCCACTAGTATAGGTGGTGTGGTCTTACGAAATAAAGGGTCTATGTTGAACCCACCAGCCAACCGACACTCCACCGGGTCGTACATAGCCGGTTACCTCAGTCAGATGGAGGACAGAGGGCTTCCTGAAGGAGCTTGTACATCTTTGCGTTATGGGAATGATCATTATAGGGATCGCTACTACACAGATGATACTCTGATACCACCTAGTACTGCAGAGTCTGTGTCTGAACCCGAGGTGTACTTTCTCCTTCGACTATAGGTTTTTAGACTAAATGTCTTCAATGTATGTAAGCTTTCTTCTTGGCCAAGCCAGAGGACAAGGTATTCAGTATAACTAAGCATCTCCAAGTTTCACTGTTTGAAATTGAGCCGTTTGTCTGTTTAGTAAATAATGGTAAATCTAAGTCTGATAATGTATTGTTAATATTTCTGCTAAATGTATAAATGTGCTTGGCACTCCCAAACTGATTGTACAGATCGGTCTCTGTGATTTACTGTCTAACATGTGTATATTGTTAATGAAGCAAAAAAAGAATGGGATGTTTGAAACAGAGAAAGAATGTCTTTCTTTGTGTCATATGAATGTGTAGTATAAAAAGAATGACACTCTTTTGTCCCCATATCATGAATCCAAATGTGAGGGATCAGAGACCCCTGTACTGACTAAAGTATTTTAAATTAGTGATTTCTGTAAAATGAAGGTAGGGAAATATGTGGCAACAGATGAAATGTTTTTGACCATGTAGATGTGAAACACTTCCAGTCTTCCTTCTCTTCCAGTGCTGTCAGGGTGTATTTTGTTGAGTCGAATATCCCTCATTGTTTAATTCAACAAGTTGTACATTTACATTTATTGTATGTTTGTGCATGTTACATGTGAACATGTCAAGCATGACTATGCACCACTTTTTACAGTATATGTTGCATTGCTGAATGACATTTGCACAATAACATTTGCATTGGATAAGAAAGAGGACTCTGGTGTAATACAGTACACACACCTCTGAGGTGGGTAAAGATGTGAAGATTAAAGGTTTTTTATTTTTATAATTGCTTTGATACAGACTTCAAACTAATTTCCTGTTGGTTATGGTCATTTCCTTTTCTAAATAAGGGTAATTGTGGGGACTGCAGTTAAACTGTATTTTTTTCTATTCTTTCAGTGTTCCACCATACTTTATTCTTTGTATTGCTGCTCATCAGAGGAGTGTGAGCAATTTCCTACCAATGCAATAAAACTTGAGTATTTGATTTCATTCTGTGTTTGATTTGGGTTATTGCACCTTATATGCTGGCCTTTAGGCTTCCTTAAAATAATAATAATAATAATAAATAATATATATAATTATATATATATAATTATATATATATATATATATATATATATATATATATATATATATATATATATATATATATATATATATATATGAGCACAAAATTTGCTTCAACATTATTGCAAAGATGGTCATGCTTTTTCTAATATTGCGTCCTAGATCTTTTCATACACAAGCACTATGCAGTGCTCTATAATAAGTGTAGAGTGATGAGCACATAGAAACACATGGCCATCCTGTCCCTCATGGAATCAGATGGATAATGGGATGTAATTGCTCATGAAATTACTTTAATAGAGACAGCAAATGACACACCTGTTGCTCAGGGCATTCTATTCCCCACACTCGCTCAGAATCACTAGTGTGCAGACAGTTTGAACCTTATGTTGCACATCCTTTTTATGATCACAACAATCTTTATGGGACATTAAAATGTAGAAACTTCAAGTAAATTGAAATAAAATGTAATATTCATGTAATTTTGACAATAATTATTATAGTTTATAGTTAATAGTTTATTTGTTGGGGACCATCTTATAAAAGACAGCTTTTGACTGTCAGGGAGCTGGTTCCACTGTTTGACAATTATAAATGACAGCAGCTTGTGCAAAGGCAGAGCATCTTTTGGGAATGACAGTTTTTATGAACAATGGACCAACACATCCAAGAAACTGTTTGCTCAGAATGGTAGAGCAATCTCCTTAACAATTTAATACCAAGTCAGTTTAGTCTAGTGAATATTTTTTATTTGTTTTCCAGTCTATATAATGGATATATCGTGCATGTTTTACATATGAAAATAATAAACACATTTTTTTTCCCCCTTTCAGTTGCCACCAACAATCCATCATCCCAACACAGACACACACCCAGCTTCACTGACAGACTCTAGGGGGGTGTCATTTTGGTGCTTGTGTCATCTGATGTTCAAAACATTTTGCCCTTTATAAAGACTTCTCTCTAATCTGGGTTAGTGCACTCAGTGCTAGGCTGGTGTGCACAGTCTTGACGTTATTAACTAGGAGATTTTATCTTTCAGTGAGGTACATGTGTGGTTATTTTCTTGTATTTAGTTGATCATTTTCTACAGTTGCATTATATTTACGGATTCATTTTTAGTCAGATATCAAGAAGAGGCATGTGTTGGATCCATGGACCTGACCAGAGCAAGCTGTTATCTGTTCTCCTGCTTCTGTGTGCAGCCAGTGGACAGAGCCTTGCAATACTGTGCTCACGTTATGACAACAAAAACCAAAGGGGGCTTTCTCTAAATGGGGACGTCATTATTGGCGGGCTCTTTAACCTGTTTTACATACCATCTTATCCTGGAATCCTGAATTTTACAACACAGCCGTACTATGAGCTTTGCAAGGGGTATGTTACCTAACAATTTATGTGTTGATCTGAAGTGTACTCTTATACCTGATCAGTAATAATTATTTGTGATGATCATTTAATTAGTCAATCAATTACTGGGCTGCCTTTATAATTGTATTTGCTTGTTGTAATGTCAGTTTGGACCCTGAGACCTTGAAATCTGTTTATGTAATGGCGTTTGCGGTGGAGGAGATCAATCGTAACAGAAGTCTTCTCCCAGGAGTGAAGCTTGGATACAGAATCCTGGGCAGCTGTAGCCGATACCCCTGGGCTCTGACAGATACAATTTCATTGATTAGTGGTAGCAGTCCCAAATGCCAATCAGAAAGCCCTGAAAAATGGGTGACTAGAGAGAATGAAGGTACTTATTGCTTTAATTTGATAATATGTTGTGTTGGGCTGTAAAATAATATATATTTTTTTTTTTGTTAAGAATTGCAAGTTGCACCTGTGATAATTGGCGCAGCTTCGTCAACCATAGGAATAATGTTGTCCAACATATTGACTGCTCTTTCAACTCCAATTGTAATGATTATGATAAACAATTGTCAAAGTTGCTTTTGTTGTTCTTTAACATAATATGTGTTTAACAGATTAGCCACCTTGCAAGTTGCCCCTGTCTAAGCGAAAGGGCAAAATACCCAAACTTTTTCCGAACAATCCCAAGTGATGTTTTTCAAAGTCATGCAATGGCAGAACTGGCCATACACTTCAAATGGTCCTGGGTCGGAGCAGTGATAGCAAACAATGATTATGGACACCTGTCGTTGCAGGTGACAACATAATAATATGCCTAAACTTGAATTTATATGTACAAATAGCTCTATATGTTTGGTCTGGATTTTCCAGGTGTTTCAGAAAGCGACTGAAGGTAAAGGCATCTGTGTAGATTTCATTGTTCCAGTCAAACGAGAAACTATTCAGAGTGATGCTGAAAGAGCAGCATTAACAATACAAGCTTCCACTGCTCGAGTGATTTTGATATTCTGTTGGTATACAGATGTGCGGGAAGTGTTTACACAACTGGTAAAAAGAAATGTAAGTACCCAGAAATAAATGTCCTGATTTGATCTTGCTTAGGAATATCATGTTTCTCTTCTTCAGATAACAGACAAACAATTTATCGCCAGTGAAGCTTGGAGCACAAGTGAGGACATTATTGAAAATGTCAATCTTTTAAAGGTGGCTAATGGTGTTCTTGGTGTGGCTATTCGCAGTGCAGAGATACCTGGATTTGAAAATTATGTTCGTAATTTACACCCATCCCAAAGGCCACATGATGAGTTTTTAAGAGAATACTGGGAACAGGTGTTTGGCTGTACTCCTCTGTCTTCATCCTCCTCTCCTTTTCCTCCCTGTAATGGGACAGAGTCCCTGTATGGGGTGCAGAATCACTTCACTGACATGTCCCAGTTAAGGGTCACAAATAATGTTTATCTGGCAGTTTATGCAGCAGCTCATGCCCTCCACAGCCTTCTGTCCTGCCCCAACACTGAGGCCTCTGCTGCAACAACCAACTGCTCCTCTCCTCAGAATGTCACATCTGCACAGGTAATGTCTATGTGTTGGTCATTTGTGGAGTTATGTTTGCAGTTTGTGACTCTTACATCTATGTGAAAAGGTTTTGCAGCACTTGAACAAAGTTAAAATCTCCACACCACATGGAGAATGGTTTCGCTTCCATGGGGCTGACATTCAACCCAAATTTGATTTGGTCAATTGGCAGAAGACTCCTGAAGGGTCACTCAGACTTGTTCTAATCGGACGAGTGGATGGCTTTGACATTGTTCTGAATGAAACAGCCATTCAGTGGACCACAGGATCAAGTCAAGTAAATCTGTTTACACTGAAATGCAAATATAGTTTTGGCTCACACAGAACTAATTGTTTCATTCCTAAGGTCCCTGTGTCCGTGTGTACAGTGAGTTGTGAGCCTGGGACTCGAAAGGCCTTACGCAAAGGTGAACCTGTCTGCTGTTTTGACTGTATTCCCTGTGGGGATGGGGAAGTAAGCAACAAAACAGGTGTCATGTTATAACTAGTGTGATGTATTGATAGTATCACTGACCTAGTCCATTCATGACCATGATGATGACCATTCATTCTGTGTGCTCTCAGACGCTCTCCAGTGTGACCGTTGTCCACTTGAATTTTGGTCCAATCCTGCCCGAACGTCCTGTATCCCCCGACAGCTAGACTTCCTCGCCTTTAATGAAACTCTGGGCATCACTCTGACCACAGTGGCTGTGTCTGGAGCAGTAGTGACCACTGCAGTCTTTGTGGTGTTTCTTTATTACCGACAAACACCTATGGTACTAAAATATTTGTCTAGAGTTTGTATCAAGAAAGAGAAACTATATATTTGTTATTATTATTTCAGGTCCGAGCCAACAACAAAGAGCTGAGCTTCCTACTCCTCGTGTCCCTGAAACTGTGCTTCTTGTGCTCTTTGGTGTTCATTGGTCGACCGTCAGCCTGGTCCTGTCGCTTCCAGCAGGCCGCCTTTGGCATCAGCTTTGTGCTGTGTGTGTCCTGTCTTCTGGTTAAGACGTTGGTTGTTTTGGTAGCATTCCGCTCGGCACGACCAGGTTCAGAGAGTTTAATGAAGTGGTTTGGTCCTCACCAGCAAAGAGGGAGTGTAGGCTTCTTCACACTATACAGGTGAGACATTGAGATACTGGTATTATTTGTGCCTTATTGAATTTTACTGAATCCAACTCTTTTTTTCCTTTTTCCAGATCCTCATCTGTATTGTGTGGCTGTGTGTCAGTCCTCCAGAGCCTCACGTGGACCTGGGTGTGCAGGGTCAAAGGTCACTCTGGAGTGTGCCATGGAGTCTGTGCTGGGCTTCTCTCTGGTCCTGGGATACATCGGGCTGCTGGCCTGCACATGCCTCCTCTTGGCTTTTCTGGCTCGAAAACTCCCAGACAACTTCAATGAGGCCAAACTTATCACTTTCAGCATGTTGATCTTCTGTGCTGTTTGGGTGGCCTTTGTCCCTGCCTATGTCAGCTCTCCTGGAAAATATGTGGTTGCAGTGGAGATTTTTGCAATTTTGGCCTCTAGTTATGGTTTACTTATTTGCATTTTTGCACCAAAATGTTATATTATTCTTTGAGGCCTGAAGAAAACACCAAGAAACACATAATTGGAAGATGAGAAGCATAAAAATTGCAATATAATTGTATGAATAAAACCGTTTGCCATTATTGACTTGTTGTAATGCTCAATTTATCACTAGATGGCAATAACATACCATGCATGAGGTCCACATGGCTCCATATCTGATTTTCTCACATGCTTTTCTGTCATTCTGTTGATGACTGTCAAATGTTTGTCATAATAACATTGATACAGAGCAGTTTCCTCATATTTTAATAATTTAAGTATAATTTACATTTAGTCAGTAAGATTTATTGGAGTAACCTTCTAATATAATTGTACTTCTGTGAGTATTCATACACCATACCACAACTACTCGAGTAACATATTTTACACTGTAACAATACATTTACTCGGGTAAAAGTTTTGGTCATGCTTCCTACTGTGACATAAATTTTATGTTGACAATATTATTTAAAGGTGCTATACAGTACCTGATTTTGACCATCTTCAAAACATTATTTTATTTATTTTATTTAACCTTTATTTTTTTTATTTGGTTGAGAACCAATTCTCATTTTCAACGATGACCTGGCCAAGAGGCAGAAATTTCAACATACAACAGAATAACATCCATACAGGCAAAGACAAGACAAAACAACAACACTAAGACAGTTCCTATTTTCCACTATTTACATATATACACATAGGTACATATATACACATAGGAAAACATAAAAAACAGAACTGGTTAATTTTAAACAGTAGTGGTCCACAGGTATTTCTCACTTACCTATAAATTAACTCAGAGCATCCTAATTCCAAATACTTTTTGACTCTTACTTGAGTAATTTGAGCTTGATGTCTCTCATCTTGTTGTCTTGCCATGTCATTTTCTCTGGACTTACTTAAAAAAAAACAAAAAAACAAAAACAAAAAACATCTCACCCTCCACGGGTGGTCTGATCCTTTTTCCAAGCTCAGGTCCTCTACCAGAGGAGTGGGAGCTTGAGGGTTCTGCACAGTATCTTTGCTGTTCTTAGTACTGCACTTTTCTGGACTGAGATGTCTAATGTTTTCCTGGGATCTGCTGTAGCCTCTCACTGCCCGAGTGCTCCAATGACGATGGGCACCACTAATGCCTTCACCTTCCAGGTCTTCTCTAGCTCTTCTTTGGGGTTCCTGGTATTTCTCTTGTTTCTTATATTCCTGTTCCCCGATGTTCCCATCAGATGGTTCTGCAATGTCCACTACAATGGATTTGCTCTTTTGTCTATCCTCCACCATAATGCTGAGCTGATCACATCGTCTATCGATGCCCTTGTCCTTGATGTACTTATGGATCTTGAATGTTTCACCCTGGACAGTGGCTCTCACACTCACTAGTCCTCAGCCTCCTTCCTTAAGGCTCATGTACAGTCTCAGGGTGCTCGATTTGGAATGGAACCCCCCATGCACGGTCAGGAGCTTTTGTGTCTTAATGTCTGTGGTCTCTATCTCCTCCTTTGGCCAGCTTATGATTCCTGCTGGGTATCTGATTACTGGCAGGGGGTAGATGTTTATTGCCTGGGTCTTGTTCTTGCCATTGAGCTGACTCCTTCAGACTTGCCTTACTCTTTGCAGGTACTAGGCCGTGGCTGCTTTCCTCATTTCCTCTTCAAGGTTTCCATTTGCTCAATGTCTGCTATTGTTCCTTCTGGGAGGGAGACCCCTTCTGTGTAGACTACCTTCTCTCTCTTTGTCACCACCCGGCTACACTTCTCAAGCCCAAATGACATTCCAATATCTGTGCTGTAGATCCTGGTGGTGTGGATCAGTGAGTCAATGTCTCGCTCATTCTTAGCGTACAGCTTGATGTCATCTATGTAGAGGAGGTGACTGTTGGTGGCCCATTCCTGAGTCGGTATTTATAGCCAGTGTTGTTGATGATTTGGCTGAGGGGGTCGGAACTATGCAGAACAGCAGTGACGACAGTGTGTCTCCTTCGTATATGCCACATTTGATAGTTACTTGTGCAAGTGGCTTGCCATTGGCCTCAAAGATGGTTTTCCACAACCTCATGGAGTTTGCAATGAAGGGTTTTAGAGTCCTGTTTGTACAGCTAAAGGCATTCAGTGATCCGTGTGTGTGGCATTGAGTTGTAGGCATTGTTGTAATCAATCCAGGCAGTGCACAGGTTGGTCTGGCGGGTTCTACAGTCTCAGGCAACAGTTCGGTCTACCAGAAGCTGGTGTTTGGCTCCCCTGGTATCTTTGCCATTGCCCTTTTGTGCTGTACTCATGGATTGATCCATGTGCCCACTTATCTTAGCCTTGATGCCTGACATGAGCTTGTGTTGCAAACAGATGGTTTGTTTATCTTTAGGTGTCTGGCCAAGGCTTGGAGCCTTTGTTTGACAGTTTCCAGTGCTTCCGGTGTGGGCATCTGGCTGTACCGCTTAGGTACTTGTTTTTTCATTGCACCTTTCTGGGCCTCTGACTGTTGGCTCACGTCTCTGTGCACTGCCTTGGTTTCAGCCTCTAACCACTGTTTCCATGATGGGTATTGTTTCTCATGGGTCCTATGATTGCTCTTATAGCCAAGTACAGGGGTGGGCAAACTTTTTGACAAAGGGGCTACAATGGGTTCTAAAATTTGACAGAGGTGCCAGGATATATATATCTCACCCTCCGCGGGTGATCTCATCCCTTTTTTCCATGCTCAGGTCCTCTACCAGAGACCTAGGCCTATGACTTTCCCGTTTAACATGTCCTGTTTCTGTCTTACTGTCAATGTGCCATGGGATTACTGATGCAAATGATCCTGCATGGCTATATCTGCCATATCTCTGCCATATTAACATGCTGTTCAAATCCATGTTGATTACAATGCACTGTCCTATATTTAATAAATATAAACATCTTTTACAATAGTAAATTTATGTCATTTAGTTATTCATTATGATTGCACTTCTCTTCAAGATTCAGAACCTTATACAATGCACAAATAAGAGTGGGGGTCGGGACTTGGGGGACCACTGCGGCTTCATGACAAACCCGGGTTATGTACCTTCCTCTGTACCCCATCAAACGTCGTGTATCACATGATGGAACAAAAAGGTTCTTCACTGATGAAACAAGTCTTATTCTTCAAGTCTGTTTGACTATTGTTATGTGACACTTGGTTTACTTTTTGAATGAGACTTTACTTTTCAGACTGAAAGATTCCGTTATAAAGGTGTATTTGCCCTTATGTTGTTATAAACTGAGTGATATGTGTAAACTGCCTATAAACGAATGTTCAAGGTACAAATATGACAACATTGTTTAGGGCAACTGCTAATAATTACCAGTAATCCAGTTCTGGTATTCTGTTCAGTTTAAATTAGGAAATAGTTTTCTGAGGTGCTATAGTGGATAGTGAGAAGAAAACATGGTCTTTTCGGGAAAATGGCAGGCACAACTCCCTTGGTCCATCCAGGAGTTTGATGGTGGAAATTAGTTATGTGTTTTTGTTTTTGCTTTTTTTTTATTTATTTATTTTTTTACTGTTAGGACATGGGTGCTATCTGGAGATTTTCAACAGCCTATGCTATGCAATATAGAAGAAATTCGGATCAATATGGCCTTAGAACTGATTTAAGTGGTGAAGAGACCACGAGGGGCTTGTGAAATGTGAATGGGATTAATGAACCAATAAAATGTGCTTAAGTACTTCAACACTAAAAATCTATGCAGGCAGATGTGATCTTCTTACAACGCACATTGCAAAATAAAAGCTAAATGGACAGGACACGTGTCTTACTCAAAATTTGCAGCTAAAGCTAGAGGGACAGCGATAATTATCAAAAATCTAAAATATTTACATAAATCTACAGTAACAGATGAAATAATTTACTGACAATTCAGGTCTTGTGAATGTCTGGAGAGTGCTTGACCCAACAGAAAGAGAATAAATACTCTTTAGATTCAGGAGTTCATAATACATACTCCCAATAGATTTTTTTTTTTTTTTTTTGCAGGGGTTACAGGATGTGAAATATCACAGCATTGTCATAGCCAATCATAGCCCAATATCCATGTCATTAAAAATGTTGGAGCCAGAATTAAACCCATAGGTCCTGGAGATTAGACCTACATCTCCTTAACAAAAAAATATTCTGTGACCTGAAAGATCAGATAAAATTGTTTTTTGAAACGAATGACAAGGACGGAGTATCCCCTCTTCTTTCGGGGATGTATAATCTCATTTCAATCCTCTGAAAGAAGATGATGGAACTTTGGGGATCATTTCTGCTCTCCTTAATCGGCAGAGTGAATGCGATTAAAATGGTCTGTCTTCCTCAACTCCTATACTTGTTTCAAAATGTCCCCATGTACCTCACAGCATCATTCTTTTGACAGGATTCCATTTTCCACCTGTTCATTTGGGATTATAAGAGCCATAGAATAAAAAAGAATCATGTTTGTATGAAGAAAATTCATTCATTCAGAGTCATTCATACATGACTCTGCTATAATTGGAAGTTGGCTGGATATGGACAGTATGTCTTATGACATTGGTGATAGTGATGTCCCCATTCATCTCAAAAAACAAACTAGAAATGCAACCCCATCACCCACAGCACTGTCCAAATATGGAGACAGATAACTGAGAAATTTAAACTTAGGAGGTTGTCTTTTACATCGCCTTGATTGATGCTAAACCCTCTTTTCTGGCTTCAGTCATAGATGGGGCATTGGATCATTGGAAAGAAATGGGTTTACAACATGTGGATGATTTGTATCTCCAAGGAGGTTTTGTCTCGTTTCAGAAACTCCTGGACAGATACCAGTTATTGGCTAGGGATTTTTATTTTTATTTTTTTTTCAAATATCTTCAAATAAGGGATTTTGTAAGATCCCATGTTCAGTCTTTTGAATCTGCAACGTTAGATACGTTAGATCAATGGTTGACTTGTAATTCAGAAGGCCGTCTCATTCATATATGACATCTTGCTGGCACTTAGATAATCTGATATGGATAAAATTAAGATAACCTGGGAAAAGGAATTGGGATCAGAAAGATATTGGGGCACAGGGCTAAAGTATTTTTGCCTGTGTTCAGTACATGCATTGTGTGGTTCAGTTTAAGATATTGCATAGGCTACACTATTCAAAGCATTGTACGTGCACTAAGAGTTTCTGGGGGTCAGTGTTTTTGTTTTTTTCAAAACTTTTTAAAGTACAGTTGAAACCTGAACTAATTCACGCACCAGCCTGTTTGAGGGGTCTGAAGTGCACCCTAGAGGGTATCAGCTCCCAGAGGGGTCCAACCCGGTTTAGCTAAGGCGAATGCAAAACAACACAAGATGATTGGATCAGAGAGAACACAGACTCAGACTAGAACAGAAACACAAAATAAAATATTTCTCTCCAAACAATGACTTGGTCTCATGATAAAGCAACACATTTCCAGTGATGGCAACTCCCCCCCCTATTACCTCTGTGCAGACCATATAACCTTTACCACATATCCTACACACTATAGTGGTGATCAGCTGATCACTTAGCCTCTGTTTCCCAGCTGTTCGACTACAGCCCAGGCCCAAGAAACAAAAACTATGGAAATTAGACTCTTTCTTCAATGTGTGACTTTTTAGAACATAAGATCTATAAAGGACCACTCCTCAGGTTTTGGTGGATTAGCACATATCACACACACAGTTGTATCTTTATTGTAATGTATCTGTTTATAATTTGTTAAAGCTCTAGAGATTTTCATCACAGGATTGCACCACTTGCTTGTCAGCAGTGGTTATAAAATATCTCTTCGTCACCTGAGCAGTTGGTCACGAGGATCAGATGTGGTTTCTTGATAACTTGTGACTAGTGGCTGCAGGTAGTGAACAATATTGAACTATATTTAATATGAATTGATTTGATCCATAGAACATTATTGTAATGAACTTTCATTGTGTTTGTTGAATGTTTGAAGCTGTCATCACTATGCTGAGGTTTATCCTGCAGCTCTCTGGATCGCCCTCTTTATTATTTCTTATGCTTCCATGTTTGCTGATAAGAGGGGTCTATGTAACTCAGTGCTTTTTGTGGGACATGCCAATCAACAAGGAGATCTCTAAAGATGGGGATGTTACTATTGGAGGATTATTTAGCCTCAATAATATACCTCCTTTTGTTGAACAAGACTTTACCAAACTGCCACAGTATGAATCTTGCCATGGGTATCTATCACATACTCTGAAATGTTGAATAATGATCCTTAATTCAAATTTCTATGATATTTATTGTTTTTGATAAGTTTGCTCCTAGACATAACAGCATTGCAGTCTGTGTATGTTATGGAGTTTGCGGTGGAGGAAATTAACCGCAACAAGAGCCTGCTGCCCGAAGTGACGCTTGGATACCGCATACTGGATAACTGTGGTAGCTACCCCTTGTCACCACTTCAGTCATCTATGTCAATAGTTGGAGGACAAAGAAATACTTGCAAATTTGTTAATTCTACCCATGAAAATACAGGTATGAAAGAAAAGGATAAGCACTCAAGTCATGATTTCTGTATAATAATTTTTATTTTGTGTAAGGTGGACTGCATGTAATTATTGGGCCTGCTTCATCCACTGCAGGAATATATTTGTCTAATATACTGAGACCTTTCTCTGTACCATTAGTAAGTTTATTTATCTCAATGAGAACAGATCAACAAAAATCCTCTCACTGAATTTATGACCATGTCTCCTCTTGTTTTTAGATAAGCTATTTAGCTGTCTGTCCATGTTTAAGTGACAAAGAAAGGTTTCCACATTTTTTCAGAACTATACCAAGTGATATATACCAATCTCGGGCTGTAGCCCAGCTTGCCATACATTTTAAATGGTCCTGGGTTGGGGCAATAATAGCGGATAATGATTATGGACAGCTGGCAATAAAGGTACAGCTTGATGTTTCTACATATTAAAATGTATGTCATAAAACAAAGCTTAATTGCAGTTGTTGAATCCAGGTCATTCAGGAGGAGATTGAAGGAAAAGGAGTGTGTCTGGATTTTGTGATATCTGTACACAGATCATCTATTCAAATAGATGCCAAAAGAGCAGCGGACGCAATTCAAGCCTCCAGTGCAAGAGTGATCTTTATTGTTTCATGGTACACTGATGTTATTCACATCTTTGCTGAGCTCGTTGCACGAAATGTAAGCATATTCTTTATTTAATTGAAATTATTGTTTGTTTACCAGGAATTTATCTGTGTTTTTGTTATGTCAGATTACTGACAGACACTTTTTGTCTGTTGCGGCTTGGAGCACGAGTGAAGACATGCTCCAGAATAAAGCCTTTTCAAAGTTAGGTCTTGGTGTTCTTGGTGTGGCCATTCGCAGTGCTGTGATACCTGGATTTGAAAATTATGTCCGAAGTTTGCACCCATCCCAACGGCCACACGATGAGTTCTTAAGAGAATACTGGGAAACAGAGTTTGGCTGTACTCCTCTGTCTTCATCCTCCTCTCCTCTTCCTCCCTGTAATGGGACAGAGTCCCTGTATGGGGTGCAGAATCACTTCACTGACATGTCCCAGTTAAGGGTCACAAATAATGTTTATCTGGCAGTTTATGCAGCAGCTCATGCCCTCCACAGCCTTCTGTCCTGCCCCAACACTGAGGCCTCTGCTGCAACAACCAACTGCTCCTCTCCTCAGAATGTCACATCTGCACAGGTAAAGAACAGTGTGTCTTTATCAGTCGATATCTGTGTATTTTGCTGAATGATGTCAAACTTCTAGCTTGTGCAACACCTGAACAAAGTAACCATCTCCACACCACATGGAGAGACGTTCGTTTTCCAAGATGGTGATTTTCCTCCCACTTTTGATCTTGTCAACTGGCAAAGGACTAATGAAGGGACATTAAAAAATGTTCTGATTGGTTTTGTGGATGAACACGGCATCCATCTGAATGAGTCTGCGATTCAGTGGGGTACTGAATCTGCTCAGGTAATTCACCCCCTAAAAATAAAGTGAAATAAATCACAAAATAAAAATACATTTCTGTAATTTTAGGTCCCTGTGTCCGTGTGTACAGTGAGTTGTGAGCCTGGGACTCGAAAGGCCTTACGCAAAGGTGAACCTGTCTGCTGTTTTGACTGTATTCCCTGTGGGGATGGGGAAGTAAGCAACAAAACAGGTGTCATGTTATAACTAGTGTGATGTATTGATAGTATCACTGACCTAGTCCATTCATGACCATGATGATGACCATTCATTCTGTGTGCTCTCAGACGCTCTCCAGTGTGACCGTTGTCCACTTGAGTTTTGGTCCAATCCTGCCCGAACGTCCTGTATCCCCCGACAGCTAGACTTCCTCTCCTTTAATGAAACTCTGGGCATCACTCTGACCACAGTGGCTGTGTCTGGAGTTGCAGTGACCACTGCAGTCTTTGTGGTGTTTCTTTATTACCGACAAACACCTATGGTACTAAAATATTTGTCTAGTGTTTGTATCAAGAAAGAAAAACTATATATTTGTTATTATTATTTCAGGTCCGAGCCAACAACAAAGAGCTGAGCTTCCTACTCCTCGTGTCCCTGAAACTGTGCTTCTTGTGCTCTCTGGTGTTCATTGGTCGACCGTCAGCCTGGTCCTGTCGCTTCCAGCAGGCCGCCTTTGGCATCAGCTTTGTGCTGTGTGTGTCCTGTCTTCTGGTTAAGACGATGGTTGTTTTGGCAGCATTCCGCTCGGCACGACCAGGTTCAGAGACTTTAATGAAGTGGTTTGGTCCTCACCAGCAAAGAGGGAGTGTAGGCTTCTTCACCACTATACAGGTGAGACATTGAGATACTGGTACTATTTGTGCCTTATTGAATTTTACTGAATCTGAACTATAATTTTTACTTTTTCCAGATCCTCATCTGTATTGTGTGGCTGTGTGTCAGTCCTCCAGAGCCTCAAGTGGACCTGAGTGTGCAGGGGTCAAAGGTCACTCTGGAGTGTGCCATGGAGTCTGTGCTGGGCTTCTCTCTGGTTCTGGGATACATCGGGCTGCTGGCCTGCACATGCCTCCTCTTGGCTTTTCTGGCTCGAAAACTCCCAGACAACTTCAATGAGGCCAAACTTATCACTTTCAGCATGTTGATCTTCTGTGCTGTTTGGGTGGCCTTTGTCCCTGCCTATGTCAGCTCTCCTGGAAAATATGTGGTTGCAGTGGAGATTTTTGCAATTTTGGGCTCTAGTTATGGTTTACTTATTTGCATATTTGCCCCAAAATGTCTCATCATTCTCATTAGACCTGAGAAAAACACCAAAAAGTATCTGTTGGAAAAGTGATTTTCAACTTTTAGAATGTCTTTTTTTTTTATTAAGGTTACAATATATATTAGATTAAATACTTTACTGCAGAGTGTAGACTTCTTGAAATTTCATCTAAATATGAAAATAAATAAGATTTGCTTGGATCTCATATGTTGGAATGCTTTCAAGGTTTTAAGTACTTAAAAAATAAAACATGAATTGATTTGAACATAGATGCACACATTGCAGCAACACGCCCAAAACAATTTTTTTCATCATCCTCATGTTCACAATGCGGTAATGCATTATTATAAATACCAGGCAGACAAACAGAACATCCAGAAGAGGAGGGGGCTGTGTCACAGACTCATTTTCCATCTCAGATAATGCTCTGCACTTTGATAACTGCGTATTTTGGGTTCTGAAGTGACTTATAATATTATAGAAACATTTTTGATCAATGTGCTCCTTGTCTCTGTCTTGGCTATGGTCTCTGTGGTTATGGGCTGCTTCAGTGCTTCTGCTGCTGAGGCTGGTGCAGTCACTCTCATGCACTCACTGGAGGTCTATGTCTAACCAGGGTCTGTACCAGGATGGAGATGTGGTCATTGGAGGGCTTTACAGTCTGCACTACCTGCCTCCAAATATTGACAGTGATTTTACTCATCCACCACTATTTAAAATGTGTTCTGGGTAATGCAGTGATTATTTTAATGTTGACTAAAATTGCATTTTTTTGTCCTTTTATTTTTAAAAAATTAAATATTTCATGCTATTTACCTCTCCTAAAATCCAGATGTTTACTTTCGGTCAAATCTAAAATGCAAAGTGATGATACATTTTAATATAATTTTTTGAGTGTTGTATCGTATAAGGCTTGTATTAATTCAATGTTAATGTAACAGAATAGAGGATCTTCCAATGCAGTACATCTATGCCATGATGTTTGCTGTGGATGAGATCAATGACAGTGAAAGCCTGCTGCCAGGGGTGAGGCTTGGTTACCGTATACTCGACAGCTGTGCCCTGCACCCATGGGCAATGGAGGCTGCGCTGTCTCTGGTTGGAGGAGACAGCACATTCTGTACTTTTACACCAAAGAATGCCATCAGCTTTGTTGAAGAGATCCAAAAAATGAGCAGTAATATTCCAATGATTATTAAATTTGTGCAACTGAAGTAGATAGAAACCTAAAAAAAGCATCCTTTTGTTCCATAGGGGTTAAAACCGTCCCGTTAATTATTGGTGGTGCATCTTCAAAAACAGCCATTATACTAACCCGTGTCCTTGGTCCACTTTCTGTACCTCTAGTAAGCTACATGTGTTGACATTACTTTTGCTATCATTCACAGAAAATAATAATGATGTTGGCTCATTTGTATGAATCATTTAGATGAGCTACCAGTCAAGTTGCCCATGCCTTAGTGACAAACGACAGTACCCAAATTTCTTCAGGACAATCCCAAGTGACATCTATCAAGCCCGGGCCCTGGCACAACTCGCCATACAATTCCAGTGGAAATGGATTGGAGCAGTGGTGGCAGAAAATGATTATGGACTTGTGGCAGTAAAGGTATAATATATATATATATATATATATATATATATATATATATATATATATATATATATATATATATATATATATATATATATATATATATATATATATATATATATATATATATATAATTTGAAATTGTACTGTGTTTTTACATTTATATTGATTTTCTTTTTATTTTCAGGTTTTCCAAGAGGAGATTGAAAAGGCCGGCCTGTGCATGGCTTTTGTCAGAACTCTGAGAAGAGAAAACCTAGTACCAGATGCCAGAGAAGCAGCTCTTACTATTCAGGCCTCAGCTGCTACAGTCATACTGGTTGTTTCCTGGTACACAGACATCAGAGAGCTGTTTGTCCAACTTGAAAAAATCAATGTAAGAATGAAAATGTGAATCTGAATCATCTATAATGTGTTTATGTCAATGTCTAATTTGTTTTCTGGTATTAGGTGACTGACAGACAGTATCTGGCCAGTGAGGCCTGGAGCACGAGTGGAGACCTCCTCCAGCATCCTGCCTCTTCAAGAGTGGCTCGTGGTGTTTTTGGTGTGGCCATCCGAAGTTCTAATATAGAGGGATTTGAAAATTACATAAAAAGTTTACACCCTTCACAGCGTCCAGAGAATGAGTTTTTAAGAGAATACTGGGAAAAGGTGTTTGGCTGTACTCCTCTGTCTTCATCCTCCTCTCCTCTTCCTCCCTGTAATGGGACAGAGTCCCTGTATGGGGTGCAGAATCACTTCACTGACATGTCCCAGTTAAGGGTCACATATAATGTTTATCTGGCAGTTTATGCAGCAGCTCATGCCCTCCACAGCCTTCTGTCCTGCCCCAACACTGAGGCCTCTGCTGCCACATCCAACTGCTCCTCTCCTCAGAATGTCACACCTGCACAGGTAAGTGGAAACATTCACTAGTGATAATGCAGTCTGAATAATACTGTTATTGTTATGGCTTGTCTGTTTTTGGCCTCCAGCTTCTTGAGCACCTGCACACAGTCAACTTCACCACACCTCAGGGCGAGCGGTTTTATTTCCAAGGAGGTGATATTCCAGCAAAATATGATTTGATCAACTGGCAGAAGACTCCTGAAGGGTCACTCAGACTTGTTCTAATCGGACGAGTGGATGGCTTTGACATCGTTCTGAATGAAACAGCCATTCAGTGGACCACAGGATCAAGTCAGGTAAATCTGTTTACACTGAAATGCAAATATAGTTTGGCTCATACAGAACTAATTGTTTCATTCCTAAGGTCCCTGTGTCCGTGTGTACAGTGAGTTGTGAGCCTGGGACTCGAAAGGCCTTACGCAAAGGTGAACCTGTCTGCTGTTTTGACTGTATTCCCTGTGGGGATGGGGAAGTAAGCAACAAAACAGGTGTCATGTTATAACTAGTGTGATGTATTGATAGTATCACTGACCTAGTCCATTCATGACCATGATGATGACCATTCATTCTGTGTGCTCTCAGACGCTCTCCAGTGTGACCGTTGTCCACTTGAGTTTTGGTCCAATCCTGCCCGAACGTCCTGTATCCCCCGACAGCTGGACTTCCTCGCCTTTAATGAAACTCTGGGCATCACTCTGACCACAGTGGCTGTGTCTGGAGCAGTAGTGACCACTGCAGTCTTTGTGGTGTTTCTTTATTACCGACAAACACCTATGGTACTAAAATATATTTGTCTCATATGTGAGTTTTACCAAAAAAGAGAAATGATCTATTTTCATTTCAGGTCCGAGCCAACAACTCAGAGCTGAGCTTTCTACTTCTCGTGTCCCTGAAACTGTGCTTCTTGTGCTCTCTGGTGTTCATTGGTCGACCATCGGTCTGGACCTGTCGCTTCCAGCAGGCCGCCTTTGGCATCAGCTTTGTGCTCTCTGTCTCTTGTCTCCAAGTCAAAACTATGGTGGTTCTAGCAGCTTTCCGCTCAGCTCGCCCAGGTTCAGAATCTCTAATGAAATGGTTTGGTCCTAATCAACAGAGAGGGAGTGTTGGTATTTTCACAAGTGTACAGGTAACGGGACAAGCATAACATCAACACAATATGTTTGATATGATAAAGGTTTCTTTCTTTTTCCTCCTCCAGGTCCTTATCTGCGTTATTTGGCTGTCGCTCAACCCCCCCCTGCCTCAGCCTGACTGGGAAATGACTGGAGTGAAGGTCACTCTGGAGTGTGCCATGGAGTCTGCGCTGGGCTTCTCTCTGGTCCTGGGATACATCGGGCTGCTGGCCTGCACATGCCTCCTCTTGGCTTTTCTGGCTCGAAAACTCCCAGACAACTTCAATGAGGCCAAACTTATCACTTTCAGCATGTTGATCTTCTGTGCTGTTTGGGTGGCCTTTGTCCCTGCCTATGTCAGCTCTCCTGGAAAATACTCTGTAGCTGTAGAAATCTTTGCTATTCTGGCCTCCAGTTATGGTTTATTGTTTTGCATTTTTGCACCAAAATGCTTCATTATACTGTTGAGGCCTGAGAAAAACACTAAGAAACACCTCATGGCCAGGTAGTGAGTTTTGGAACTATGATTACTTATATTACTATAATATTTACATTGTGACTGCGTGTTGTATTTTCTTATCTTTAATAAATGTACATAATGTTTTCTTTATTCCATAAAAGAAAATAGAAATCCTGACTCTCTCTCATCATTTTTCTATTAACTAAAATTGCATGAAAGGAGGGCACATAGTTTCAAACCTGGGCTGTGCTCCAGTAGTCTGACCTTAACCTCCTTGCGCTGACCTTTTTGACCTTGACATCACATGTCTGACACCAGTGATGTGACTGTAGAGAAAGATTTTGCTGAACAAACTGTTCTATCCTGTTTTATGAAAAGTACAAGCCAGAAACAGGCAGACAGATAGTGTGTCAGGGCAGTTAAAGAAAACCAGTCCTCAGGAACAAAAGTGTCTTCTGTTTCCTGCAGTCTAGATATCCCAGCCAGTGTCCAAAGAGAGCCAGGTGAACTCTAGAGACACAACAGAAAAGTGGAAAGTCTTTTCGTGTAAAATGTTTGTAACATCTCAAAGGTCCATAGCTAGCCCATATACATATACTGAACATATTTATAGAACTTATTTCAGCCTTCAAGAATGAATTAATTAAATTATTATGACAATAAAAAGATTTAAATGAGTGAAGTAAATAGATCCTCATACTTTTTGTGGGTCTGCTCTTTTTAGTCAAATATGTTAAATAAAATGTGTATTCTCTGGAGTTTCTGGAGTCTCGCAACACTCAACTTCACACACTTTTAACCACTAAATGAAGTACCGATCAGTAATAAGATTTCTACATGTAGTCTGGTCTCAGTCTTTTGTTCTGCTGTAAAATCTCATAAAAAAAGGGAATTTAAGACATGTTTCATCTCTAATCTTGAAAACTACTCATTAGCACTGCACTGTATTTACATAAACGTTTCTTGTTGGACACAATTACTTATATAGGTAATAAAACCTGCAACAGTGTAGAGAAGGCCAAAACTTTGGAAAAACAAAACACCATAACATCACAATGAAGCAGTTTTAAAGAGTCTGTACTCAATTTTATTTTCATAGTTCAGCAAAATTTGTCATGCACCAGTAATGATATACTGAATAAACATCTCTAGAAGTCAAATAAGACAGCTGTGTTCTAGGTTTATTGTCTGATAATAAGGTAGTGCACTGTTAGCATGGTAGTTGTTTGCTTTACTGTAATGGTAAACCCTGCTCGTGCCTCTGAAAGTTGTGAAATGCAAACTGATCACGGTGAATAATTAGGGTGTTAAGAGAGGAATAACTCTGAACCACTAGAAACCTGCAAAAAGGAACAGCTCCTTTAAGGTAGTTGTAGGTTACTCCAATATGAATACATGATCATTATTAACAATACTTCATTACATCATCCAGTCTGACACCATGTAATTATCTCTACCTTTACAATCAGCTCACCCATTTCTGTATTCAAAGTAGCTGTGTTGCATGGGCGATTCATCTGATTTACATATGCATCACAACACATCATGATTATAAATATCTGGAATGGACGACATCTCCTTCACCGGGGCAGGAGTTATAAGTGGTACCTCTAGCACAGTTTGTCAGTTGTGTTAAGCTGTTTATTTTTATTTTTCAAGTTGACTGTAACCATTATTTATCATGTTAGCCTGTATTGCATGTGTATTCTGGATCTGGGGGCTATGGGGGACTCAGTGCGGGTATGGACTGGGATTGCAGGAGGAGGAGAGCGTGAAATGCTTAAAGTGGAGGACAGACACTAGCCTGCCTCTGTCTCAAGATGGAGATGTGGTCATTGGTGGATCTTTTAGTGTCCATTACCAAATTCCAAATATTGATAATGACTATATGCAAGTACCAAATTACAGACCATTTCAATTTTCAATTTCAATTTTCAATTCCATGTTTTTCACAATGGTCAAAGTTTAGTAAGGCACATACACACATACACACACGTAGCAACATACTATCTACAATTCTGCGTTTATATGCTACATATGGAAGTGTCTATCGTTCACCTATTCCCAATTGACCCTGTGAAAAACATGGAACCCCCAAGAAGCTGTAAAGCTTATGTAATGGGGTCCATCACCCTGTGCGCAACACCCAATGATGGCTTGGCAAGTATTCCTTTTCTTTACTTTGCCCTACACACATAAATATATATAAATATATATATATATATATATATATATATATATATATATACATATATATACATATATATATACATACATACATACACACATACATACACAATATATCCATATATCTACATATCTATCCACATATATACACACATACATATACATACATATAGCACACACCAACACAACCTATACATTATATATGACCTATACAACATATAATATCTATATATGACACATGCATAGCATACATATATACATGCAGCTGCACACATATATAAATATATGTATAATATATGTATAATACACACACACATATCCACATACGTTTACATACACACACCCGTTATGAGCAGAGAGAAGATCCAATGCAGAACTTGAGCCGCACTCAGTCAGGCACTATAGCTTCCCAGTAGTTTGCATTTCAGATTTCTTTTAAATATATGTAATGAGGGAGACTGTTTAATGTCAATGCTTAATTCATTCCATATTTGTGGACCTCTATAGCAGACACTAAAGCTGGTACATTTTAATTTCCTAAATTTTCCTTTTAAAATACTTTTTTCCCTTGTGTTGTGCTGATGAGAGGATGATTGTAGTGGGATAAGGTCACACAATCGACTGTTTAGTTTGTGAACCACACTGTACATTGTACAAGCATTGTGATATATGTTACTTTCACATAGCTTTAGAAGACCATATCTGTGGAATAGTGGATTTGTTGGGGAGTTTGACAAGGACCAGGTGATCGCCCTTATGGCTTTTTTTTGTAATATCTGGAGTTTAGCAGTGTAAGTGGGATAGGTGTTGCACCATATCACATTGCAATAATTCAGGTGCGTCTCAAACAAGGATCTATACAGTGTCAGCAGTGCTTCTGATGGAAGTACATGTCTTATTTTAAACAGTAGGCCAACAATTTTGGATAATTTTTTAACCAGCTCATCAATGTGTTTTTTGAAATTTAAAGATTTATCTATATATACTCCTAAGAATTTAGTGGAATCAACTTGTTGGATAACTTGGCCATCTATTTTTATGCATAGGTCCTCATCACAGGATTTATGTCTGTTTGGCAGGAAGACAATAAAGAAGGTTTTGTTAATATTTAAAGACAGTTTGTTGCATTTGAACCAAGTATTTACCTTTACGAGATGTTCATTTAGAAGTTTCCCTAACTGATCCAGGTTTTTATGTGACATAAACAGATTCGTGTCATCAGCAAATAGTACTTTGTGAATGTTGTTGGAACAAAAGACAAAATCGTTTATATAAATAATAAATAAGAGTGGCCCCATAATGGATCCTTGTGGGACTCCTGTCTCAATGATTTTTGTGTCTGAATTTTGTTCCTCAACATGCACATATTGCTTTCTTCCACAGATATAACTTCTAAACCACTGGAGTGCTACTCCTCTGATACCATAGTGCATCAATTTACCAAGAAGAGTTTCATGATCTATAGTATCAAATGCCTTCGAAAGATCTAGAAACACCCCAATACCGCACTCTCCTTTTTCAAAAGCATCGTTAATTTTCTCAACAAGATCTAAAATAGCCATACATGTGGTGCTGTTTTTCCTAAAGCCATATTGTGAAGGTACTAAAATGTTATACTTATCCAAATATTCTACAAGTCTGGAGTATACTACTCGTTCTAATACTTTAGAGAGAGTTGGGAGGATGGATATAGGTCTGTAATTTTGAGTGTCATTTTTATCCCCAGACTTGTATATGGGTATTATTTTTGCCATCTTGGTTAATTTTGGCACAATGCCTTGTGCTAATGAAAGATTGATAGTGTAGGCAAGAGGCTCAGCAATTTCATTTACTATGGCTTTAATGATTATGCTACAGATGTTATCAGCACCAGTAGTATGAGAAGACTTTAGCTTGTTTATGATGTGGATCACTTCTACTTTACAGGTAGGTTTGAAAAAGAGTGAGTTAGAATAGGAGCCCTGAAGATAATGCTCATAGTGGGCGCCCCCTAGTTGACATATATTTTTAGAAAGTTGTTTACCAACAGAGGCAAAGTAATTATTGAAGATATTAGATAAGTTGGTATTTCCATTTAGTTCATTTTGCAACACCGTGTCCGGAAGGACTGAAGGTTTTTGTGTGCGGCTGAGGATCTCATTTAACACCTTCCAAGATTCCTTTTGGTTCCCAAGAACATTATTGAATTTGACAGTAAAATACATTTGTTTGCTTGTTCTTATTATTTTTGTCAATTTATTTTTGTATTTAGTATATAACATTTTGTTTTGGGTGTTAGGATTTTTAACATACTGCTTATATAATTTCATTTTCTTTTTTATCGACTTTTGAATTCCTTTTGTTATCCATGGTTTGGCATGTGTACTATGCTGTTTAATTATCTTATCCGGAATAGTTTTAGTAACAGAATCTGTTATTTCAGAAATTAGTGAATTATATGCACAGTTGGGGTCTGAGGTATTGAATACTGAGTCCCACCTTTTAGTTTGAAGATGCAGAATCAGGTTCGCAAGGGTTTTGTTGTTTAGAACCTTCATTTTTCTCTTTGCGCATAGGTCGGGTATTTTGTTCTTCAAATTCAAATAATGTATAATGGGATAATGATCTGTGATATCGGAATATACTATTCCTGATTTACATTCAATTTCTGCTATATTAGTTATTATGTTGTCCAAGGTTGACTTACTTCTCTCTGTAACTCGAGTATGTTTATTGATAGTTGGGAAAAATGATGAGGAGAAGAGAGTATTGAGAAAGTCTGTTCCAATGTTATCTTCTTTAGATATGTCTATGTTAAAGTCTCCCATGATAAGACAGTTTGTCTTAGTTTGGTTTATGTGGAGTAAAACATTCTCAAGTTGATCTCTAAAAGTATCATAGTCTGAATCAGGTGGACGATAAATTACTCCTATGATAATAGTTTTTGAATTTATGTTTTTTAGTTCTACAAATAATGAATCAGAATAACCATCATCTAACTTAATATCTGTTCGTTCCTTTACTGAGAATTGGGAGCTTATATATAGACATACTCCTCCTCCAATTTTACCAATTCTATTTTTGTGATATAGTGAGTATCCGTCCAGATTAAAATAGTCAAGATATGTTAGTTCATTTATCCATGTTTCACTACAACCTATTATCTCAAAGTCATGGCCTATAGTGGCAAGTAGTGAAACCAGGTCGTCGTGATGCTTTTTGATACTTCTGATGTTTAGATGCATCAATGAAAAGGTAAAGTCACTCTTAACATTTATTAAATCTTCTGCGTTATAATATTCACAGTTTATGTTCCCTAAAGTACCAGAATGGTGCTGGTCAAATGTTTCATATTCTCTACTACAATTTATGTTTATCAAACCCATATGTTACCATTAATTTGATATCAGACATTATTCTTGTCATCGGTAGATACATGTTGGCCCTTACCAGTATTACCATCTTTCCCTGAACCCCATAAAGAAAGAAAAAAGAAAAGAAAAACATAAAATAACAAAAAATAATATAACAATTTGACTATAACTCTTATTAACTTTGTGAATTTTGTCAAGAAAAGAAAAGAAAACTGTCTCTCATTTAATCCTGGTGGAATAGAATCCCATACCCACGAATCCTCAGTTCTTGTCCATTAGTAAACAGTATTTACATGCTGCACCTGGAACATTTCCCACGGTCCAATCTCTAGTATATAAGAGAATGAGTGTCACATACCAGTTCAGGAGGTCATTCTGAGGAACGCTTCAGCCTCTTTCGAGTCTCTGAAAGTCTTCTTAGTGTCATTAATGGTGAAGGACAGAACTGCGGGATAGGCCATTCGGAAGCGTATGTTCCTTTTAATAAGCTCCGCGCACACGGCATTAAACGCTCTCCTGGCCATCCGGACAGTAGGTGGGATATCGGGAATGATCCTCAAGTCACAGCCCTGGTATTGTATAGTCTTATGTTGTTTGGCTGCAGTCAGTACCATCGTGACGTCTCTGGAGCGTTGGATTTTGATGATAACAGAACGCGGGTGTCCGTCTCTACGCTCCCCAAAGCCCCGGTGGGCGCGGTCAATTGCTACTGAGGTGACCGGTAAGTTTAACAGTTTGGGTATAAATCCTTCAAAAAACATGATAGGATCCGTACCTTCTATTCCCTCTTTTAGATTTAATAGTCTGATGTTGTCACGTCTTGATCGCCCCTCCAAGTCCAGTACTTTTCCCATTAGCTCCTTGTTAATTTTTTCCAGTTCGTCCACTCGCTTTTTTATCGGTGCGATGTCATCTTCTAGCCCAGAGATACGTGTCTCGGACTCGATTTGGCGAGCCATGAGTGACTCAGTTATTTCGGCAACTTCATCAATGCGCTTTATGAGGCCATCCAGCTTATTGTTCACTTTAGACTCAAACTCATCAAAAGACTCTTTCATGGCCTTTTGAATGCGCATCCCTTCCTCCGCCACAGCCGTAGAAATACTCTTTAACAGAGTGTCAGCTGAAACATTTACGGTGTTTAATTTAGCAGAGGAACTAGCGTTAGCATCACAGTCAGCGTTTGTAGCATGACCCATGCTAGCTGGTATGTAGTCCGTGCTGCCGTCTGTTACTTCACGATCACTTCGCGCTTGTTTTGTTTTTGGCATCTTCGTCTTTTAATCCAAGTACTAAAGTGCAGTCAGCGCGATCAGAGTAGTGGGTATAGTTGGTGAATGGAGAGACAGTTTTACGTGACGTGACCTACTCACTCACTCTGCCGACATACTTCCTGTATTACCACATGATGACATCACGAGGTGGAACAGAGTGTTTTCAGTTTGAGTGAAGAGGTTTTTCTAAATATGCAGGGTTTGCGATGAGGAAACTACATTAGAACAGAGACCAGAGATCAGTGTATTATGGCTCTTTACTGTGGCTCAGCTCACACCTTTAGGGCTGCAAATTCGTAATTCAGAATCGTAATTTGAACGATCACAATTATTCATTATTACTTTAATTAACTTAATTATTATGATTAAGTTATATAATGTTCCAGCAGAGGAGTTAATGACCTACCTCAGTGGTGTCATGTTTAGTGGTGGAAGAAGTACTCCATTTTGGTACTGAAGTAAAAGTACAGATACCAGAGCAAAAAAAATACTCAAATAAAAGTATCACATGAAAAAGTCTACATACGTAAAAGTATTAAAGTACTTGTTTACAAATGTAGTTAAAGAGTAAAAAGTAAAAGTATTTCACGCAGGTCTCACACAATAATTATAAATACTTCAAAAATGTAGTAGAGTAGAAAGTACAGATATTGCTCTCAAATGTACTGAAGTA
>NW_022986710.1:0-42661 GCF_009829125.3 Periophthalmus magnuspinnatus
CGTAGAATATGATATAGAAATGAATCCAATACTACAGAAACAACTGGGTATCATATCATACTTATCAAAAAAATGTATTCTATTAAATTGGAATACAGAAAATCCTCCTACATTTGGAATATTTAGACAGCTTCTACTTGATATCTCTCATTTAGAGTATCAAACGTATGCATTAAAACATAGGACAGACCTATACAATGATTTATAGGGGTGCCTTATTGACCGCTGACCTTTCAAATGTTTACCACAGGTCAAACTCCAGACTAGAAATCAATGTAATATTAAAGTTATGTATGTGAAGACCATAACAATTATTATTATATATACATTTTATAAACTGATAATAATTAATTATTATCTTATTTTATATATATATATATATATATATATATATATATATATATATATATATATATATATATATATATATATATATATATATATATATATATATATATATAAAAATATATATCATTAACTATATATCATTAACTACTAGAACAGAAGTTTATAATGGTAGTAGAGTCATAAATAGCATTGAGCTGGAATGTGACCTGCTTTCAGGTAATATTATTGATGATTGTATGTTGGAGAGGGGGCAGATGGTGACCATCAGAGAACCAAAGGAAGGATGCAAATCAATTATTATTTTCTTAAAATTTTTTTCTATTGTTAGTTTTATTTTATTTTCTTATTTATTTATTTATTCTATCCTTTTTTGCATACTCGGTGTGTTTTGTTTTCTGGTCAACTTTTATGCCCGTAATATTGATTTTCATTAGTAGCATCACTTATTATGGTTACCATACTTGGTACTTATATATATATATATATACACACACACACACCACACATGCATAAACATATACATTGAGATGTATGTGCATCTGCTCCTGTGTTTACCCTGTAACCAGGGAGGAGGGGTGGGAGGGCTAAATAAAATGTTAAAATGCAATAAAAATTATGAATAAAAAAAAAGAGGAAAATACAGTGTGAAATGTCCAGGCTTTGGGTGTTTTACAAAGATAGAGGAGATTTAATGTTTCAGTTGGTCTCATCTCTGAAGTACCATATTTTTAATTACCTTGACTGACATGGAATTGTGTCTGTCTCCTTGTCACATTGCTGTCGTCTCTGAGCTGAAAAACAAAACCAGGAACATGAATTAAAGCAAATAAAAATAACAGAATATTATTTTAAACCCAGTTCACTCTGTAGAGGTTAGAATGAGACAAATAATCATACATCAATACATTTTATGTTGTGATAATCGGCCACAAAGATAACTGGCACAATAAACCAGATTGATGTTACCTTTAGATTGTTATAAGTCAAAACAACAACAAGCACAATTCTTTACTAATAGTTTTAACTATAATGAACAGATAATAATTAATATCCATAACACTTTAAACTGTGAGAAATTTTAATCAATTCAATAGATAAATATTGTGATATTGTCATTAATTACAATTATTTTGCCCATGATAATCGTGGCACAAAATTTTCTGGTAGAGTTGCCTGGGAGAATTGTACCTCGATGCTGTAGGTTCCAGGAGTGACGTCATAGAGGATACAGGTGGTTCTGGGCTGGTTCAGATCCTGACAACAAAAATGTTTTCAAAAATTATATACAAGAGTCAGTGAGATTTATGACTTAAAAAGTGCACTGCGTAACTTTTCTGGTAAAGGTTCTGCAACCTGCTTATCTCGAGAGAAATGTTATTGCTTTACCTGGAATATTCCACAAAATGACTTTAAACTTATCTATTTCCATAGGGACAAGCAGGTGAAGCCAAGTTCCATTCTCAGTGGAGTGCAACTTTAAGTCACACAACTCACTCAATGCCAAATTACATTCTCACAGCGAGAATTCATATTGTAGCAATAAAAGCATCTGTATGTCGTAACGGTGGGTGTAGCGTACCAAAGATGTGCAGGACTCGGGACAGGTTTACAGTGTTTTATTTACAGTTAGTGAAAGGTTCAGTCTTAATAGTTCATGTAACACACACAAGGAGCGGGGAGCGGGAGGCGAACCAGACGGGAGTGGTGCCGAGCAGGGACGTGAAACCAGGACCGAGACGAGGACAGGTTCAGGGTGATACCAGAGCCACGCCAGGCAGAGATGTCCAGAGCGGGCACGAAGACAGCCAGGGCCGGAGCACGACGGGACCAGGAGCAGGCCAGGGAAGATCCAGCAGGGATAGTCCAGAGAGCGGGAGACAGGGCCGGAGACGGGAAGCAAGCCGGAGACCAAGGCGGGGCAGGAGGAGGCAGTGAGGAGGACTGTAACGGGGCTGGAGCGCGGAGGCAGGAGCAGGGACGAGCGAGAGCAGGAATCTGGAAGGTAGCAGAAATCCGGTAAGTAACGGGCGGAACAGGCAACACCAATACAAAGCTAGACTGAGGCATATACGTTGACACGTAGACGGTCTGGTCACCGAGTGTCTGAAGCTCATCCATCTTAAGCTCCGCAGCAGGTGGAGGTGATTGCGCTGATGTGCTCCAGGTGCGCGCAGGAGGAGCCAGCAACTCCGCTCCGGACTCAGGCAGGTGCGGGAGGGGGAGAACACACAGGGAGACACAAGAGAGGCAGATAATACGTGCCTCATGACAGTACCCCCTCCCTAAGGGCCACCTCCTGGTGGACCCTCCGGCTTGTCAGGATGGGCGCGGTGCAATTCTCTCACCAAGTCGGGCTTCCAAGATACGTGCCCTTGGCACCCATGAGCGCTCCTCCAGACCGTACCCCTCCCAGTCCACCAGATATTGGAGGCCCCTTCCGCGACGACGGACGTCGATGAGGCGGCGGACGGTGAAGGCTGGGTGACCGTCCATGACCCGGACAGGCGGTGGGGGATCGGCCGGAGGGCACAGGTCACTGGTATGGACGGGCTTGACCTGAGAGACGTGGAAGGTCGGGTGGATACGGAGAGACGGGGGCAGTGACAACTGGACGGGTTGATGACCTTAGTGATCTTGAACGGACCAAGAAAACGGGGGGACAGCTTGCGGGAATCAGTTTTCAGGGGGATGGTCTTGGACAATAGCCACACCATTTGGCCGGGTTGGTATGCGGGTGCTGGGACGCGGCGCTGATCCGCTGCCGCCTTGATGCGTCTGCCCGCCTGAAGGAGAGTGGCCCTCGTCTTCGTCCACACCCTGCGGCAGCGCTGAAGGTGGTGCTGGACAGAGGGAACCTCCAGATCCTTCTCCTCCGACAGAAATAGTGGAGGCTGGTACCCGAGGGAGGCCTGGAATGGGGAGACATCAGTGAACGAACTCACCAATGAGTTATGGGCGTACTCGTCCCAGGGGAGGAAGGAGGTCCAGGTCATAGGGTTGGTAGACACTACGCACCGGAGGGCTGACTCAAGGTCTTGGTTCGCCCTTCAGTTTGCCCATTAGATTGGGGTTGGAACCCAGAGGTGAGGCTTACCGTGGCCCCCAGACCCTCACAAAAAGCCCGCCACACCTGTGAGGTGAACTGGGTCCCCCGGTCCGAGACGATGTCCGTTGGGATCCCATGAAGGCGAAAGACGTGGGCGGTGAGCTGGTCCGCGGTCTCCTTAGCAGTGGGGAGCTTGGGTAGGGCAATGAAGTGGGCGGCCTTCGAGAAGCGGTCCAGTACCGTGAGGATTACTGAGTTGCCCTGGGACGCGGGAAGGCCGGTGACGAAGTCTACTGCCATGTGGGACCAAGGCCGCTTAGGAACTGGAAGGGGAAGCAGAAGTACCGAAGGAGGTGAGTGGGATGCTTTCGCCCGAGCACATACCTGGCATGTGGCCGTATAGTCTCGGGTGTCTCGGTCCATGGTGGGCCACCAGAAATGCTGCTTAAGTAGGGAGAGAGTCCGACAGCAGTGGGCCCACTCGAGAACCTGGGGACGGACAGGGTTAGATACGAATAATTTGCCAGGTGGGCCATTACCTGGGTCGGGGTCATTGGCTTGGGCCGCCTGGACCACGTCCTCGACCTCCAATGAACCGCCGCCACGACACAGGCGGATGGAAGGATGGATTCGGAGGCGGCGGACTTCTCTTCTTGGGAAAACTGCCGAGAGAGAGCATCGGGCTTAACGTTCCGGGACCCGGGGCAATAAGTGAGGGTGAAATTGAATCGGCTAAAGAAGAGAGACCAACGGGCCTGGCGGGAGTTTAAACGTTTAGTGGATTGGATGTAGGCGAGGTTCTGTCCAGACTAAAAATGGAAGCTCCGCCCCTTCGAGCCAGTGACGCCACTCCTCCAGTGCCAGCTTCACCGCGAGGAGCTCCCGATCACCTACATCATAATTGGCCTCCACTGGGGTCAAGCGATGTGAAAAAAAGGCGCAGGGAAAGAGACGGTTGTGGGGGTCAAACCTTTGAGACAGTACGGCCCCCACCCCAGTGTCCGACGCATCTACCTTGACAATAAATTGACGCAACGGGTCAGGCTAGTGAAGGATGGGAGCGGAGGTAAACAGGTGCTTGAGCTTATCAAAGGCGGATTGGGCTTCAGGGGACCAGGTGAATGGTAATGCGGGTGAGGTCAATTTAGTTAGGGGGGAGACGACTCGGCTGAAGTCGCGGATGAACCGTCTATAGAAATTGGCAAAGCCGATGAACCATTGTAGTTGCTTGCGGTTGGCGGGAATAGGCCAATTAGCGACAGCCTGGATCTTCTCAGGGTCCACTTTCACCTGGCCTCGCCCCACGATGAACCCCAAAAAACTAACCTCCTCAGAATGGAATTCGCATTTCTCAGCCTTAATGTACAGTTTATTTTCCAGTAGGCGTTGGAGGACCTGGCGGACATGATGCTGGTGTTCCTGCGGAGATTTAAAAAAGATTTAAATATCATCAAGGTATACAAAAACAAACCGGTTAAAAAAGTCCCGGAGCACGTCATTAATGAAGGCCTGGAATAAAGCAGGGGCGTTAGTTAGGCCGAAGGGCATGACTAGATATTCGAAGTGGCCGAGAGGGGTCTTAAAAGCAGTCTTCCACTCATCCCCCTCTCTTATGCGCACCAGGTGAATCGCATTCCATAGGTCGAGCTTGGAAAAGATGGTTGCTCCGTGGAGGGGTGTGAATGCGGAGTCCAAGAGAGGAAGTGGGTATTTGTTTTTTACTGATGTTCTTAAGCCCCCTATAGTCTATGCAAGGACGTAGTGTCTTGTCCTTTTTAGTTACAAAAAAGAATCCTGCACCAACTGGGGAGGAGGATGGGCGGATGATACCAGCGGCCAGTGAATTCCGGATATATTCTTCCATAGTTTTGCGTTCAGGTTTGGACAAATTATATAGGTGACTAGACGGTAAGGGGGCACCTGGCAGGAGATCAATAGAACAGTCATAAGGCCGGTGTGGGGGCAACGAGAGTGCCCTACTTTTACTAAACACCTCCTGGAGGTCATGGTACTCCACCGGAACAGCTGAGAGATTTGGGACGTCCGAGGCGGGACTGGAAGTAGAGTTGGCCCTCCCTCCAGGTGACAGGGCTGACTGCAGACACTGGGCGTGGCAAGTGGGGCTCCAGCCTGATACTTTTCTCCGGACCCAGTCAAAAACAGGATTGTGCATCTGCAACCAAGGGTAACCCAGGACCAACGGCGATGAGGGAGTGGACAGGACGTGGAAGCGAGGAACCTCGCGGTGATTCCCAGATAAGACGAGTGTTATAGGCTCGGTGACCTGAGTCACGCGGGCGAGGAAGCATCCATCTAGTGCCCGAGCATCGAGGGGATGTTCGAGGACCTCCAGTTTAATTCCACACTGCTCCGCAAGCTGTTTGTCAATAAAATTCTCCTCGGACCCAGAATCGACGAGGGCTACAACAGGTAAAGTATCCGCGTGAAGACACAGGGTAGCGTTCAACAAAAGTCTATTGTTCCTTTCTGGGATGTGAGACTGACCCACCAGTACTCCCAGTGCTACTGGCGGGCTCCCCCTTTTGGCCGAACCGGGCAACCAGCAATGAAATGTCCCCGCTCACCACAGTAGAGACACTCCCCTGCCAGGCGGCGACGTTGGCTACGTTCCTCAGCGGCCACGCTGGTCCGGCCTAGCTGCATCGGCTCCTCCGGAGGCAGTGGGGAAACACGTGTCTCTCGCGGGGCCGGCGACCGGCGTCTCTCCCTCCGTCGCATCTGCAGCCGGTTATCAATCTGGTGGGCCAACGAAATGAGAGACTGTAAATCCGGGGGCTCATCTCGGGAAACCAACTCATCCTTTAAATGTTCGTTAAGTCCCTTTAAAAAAGCAGCCCGCAGCGCACTGTCCGTCCAGTCAACCTCTACTGCTAGCGTCCAAAACTCTATGGAGTAATCCGCTACGGACCGGCGCCCCTGGGCGAGACTTAACAGGGGGGCAGCCGCATCCGCTTGGTAGCAGCGGGAGGCGGGGTCGGAGGCGAGGCGGCGAGCAGAGCCGCGACTTGACCGGTCAGCTGGGACACTTGTTGAGTGAGGGTCTGGTTATAGTCCAAAAGATTCCGGAGGGACTGGTCGTGCTGCCCAATAATCATTTCGTGGGCCTTTTCGTGGGAAAAGGCGTGGCGCAGCGCCGGATCCGGTCCCGAGTCTGCTTGGTCCATGTTTGGCCAGACCGTTCTGTTGTAACTGTGGGTGTAGCGGACCAAAGACGTGCAGGACTCGGGACAGGTTTACAGTGTTTTATTTACAGTTAGTGAAAGGTTCAGTCTTAATAGTTCATGTAACACACGCACAGGGAGCGGGGAGCGGGAGGCGAACCAGACGGGAGTGGTGTCGAGCAGGGATGGGAAACCAGGACCGAGACGAGGACAGGTTCAGGGTGAGACCAGAGCACGCCAGGCAGAGATGTCCAGAGCGGGCACGAAGACAGCCAGGGCCGGAGCACGACGGGACCAGGAGCAGGGCCAGGGAAGATCCAGCAGGGATAGTCCAGAGAGCGGGAGACAGGGCCGGAGACGGGAAGCAAGCCGGAGACCAAGGCGGGGCAGGAGGAAGGCAGTGAGGAGGACTGTACCGGGGCTGGAGCGCGGAGGCAGGAGCAGGGACGAGCGAGAGCATGAATCTGGAAGGTAGCAGAAATCCGGCAAGTAACGGGCAGACAGGCAACACCAATACAAAGCTAGACTGAGGCATATACGTTGACACGCAGACGGTCTGGCACCGAGTGTCTGAAGCTCGTCCATCTTAAGCTCCGCAGCAGGTGGAGGTGATTGCGCTGATGCGCTCCAGGTGCGCGCGGGAGGAGCCAGCAACTCCGCCCCGCTCCGGACTCAGGCAGGTGCGGGAGGGGGAGAACACACAGGGAGACACAAGAGAGGCAGATAATACGTGCCTCATGACACTGTCATTAAATTAATGGAAGAAAAATACTCCCATAGAACCTTACAAGCAAAACACATCTCCATGGAGACAAGCAGAAAAGTTACATAGTGCACTTAAAAAATAAACTGATGAAACAGCCATAATGCTCTTACTGGTTTGCAGCGCTGCATCTTGAAGGGTCCGTCCTGTCTCAGTTTATAGTAAAAGTAGTACACACTGAGATGAAAGGTCGAGGGGGCGGGATCAAAGGTCACATGGAGGTTAGAGCCAAACTGAGACACATTCAAGGACTTGGGCTTCCAGACTAAGAAAGTGAGGAGGGAAAATACAAGAGAAGGGGGTAAAGTTGTTGTACATTTCAGAAAATAACTTTTAAACATTGGTGGAAAGATTACTGAAAATTTGTACTCAAGTAAATGTACAGTTACTTGGCTAATAATGTACTCAATTACAAGTGCGAGTACTGCTGTCAAAATTGTATAAAAAGTACACAAGAAAAATACTACTCAGAGTACTAGTTACTTTTCCTTTTTTTTTCTTTTTTAAAAACAATTTTAGAAGCATTTTAGATCACACTTTTATGCAAAACTTGAAAGTGGAATTCAGTTTTTTTTTTTACTGTAATCTGCATATTTTCTGAGTTCTGGCCAATCAGAGAAGGTGATGCAGTGCTGTTATAATTATGTAAATCTAGTAAGTAATTATAAAGTACAAGTTTAAAAATCAGTTAAAGAAATATGAGTATTAGTGATACTTTCCACCCCTACATTTAAATTTAGCAAAAATAGTGGGGAACAGGTTGAAAAAAATTTGACTCAAACTCACAGGGTTTACACACGAGGCTCTCAGCTCCCAACAGCACCTCACAGGCTGAAAATACAAGACAATACTGCATTCATATCAAGTAATACAATGGATAATACAGTTTTATATATGCTTGATTTCCAAAGGTCACGAGATTCACTGCATGGCAGAACGATTTATGAAAAATATTGAATTGCGATTTTTCTGATGAGCATTGTGATGTATTTAACCATAAATTCCAATTCTAAACAGGTCAAGACAGAAATATGAATTGACAAACTAACACAAGAATCACATTTCGAAACATGTTTGTACAGATCTAAACTACACGGTAAGCACTTTTTGAGCAGAATAAGACAGGGCTTTTTGTTGTTTGTGGAGAAAATTATGGTTCTTCAAATGTTGCTGTGATTATGATTAATCTGGCAGCCCCAATTCATTGTTTAATATTTGCATATTTCTGGCTGAAACTCACAGTTGGTTCGAAGGAAAGATGGAGGAAAGAAGCTCTCGTTCATCAGAGAGGGAAAAGGCACAACTCGGATCATGTAATCTGTGTCAAAGGAGAGACTGGTGAACGGCTGACTGCTCAACCTCTGAAAAACAGACATAAACAGAAAAACAATGAGATTAGACTTTGAATGCTCTTTCGATGAAGGTGAAGTACCCTCTACTAGAAAAGTTACACAGTGCACCTTCAAAATTAAGAGAAGGAAAGCCACCTAAACACAAGTAGAAACATGCATACTTTGCACAGAAATAACTGGGCGGCTTGGGAATCGAACCTGAAACCTGCTTGTGAGATGAGTGTACTAGCTGATCACCCATGGTGCCACCTCTATATAGCAAATGGTCACATTTTTATATAGTGCTTTTCCACCTTTAAGACACTTCAGGAACCACTCATCCATTCACAGACACACTCATAAACCAGTGTACGCAGACACTGAGGATAAGATGAGTTAAGTGTCTTGCTCAAGGACAAAATGGCTGGATTCAACTGTGGGAGCTGGAATTGCACTGCCTGCAGGGTTTGGACTTTGGAGGAATAGATTTGACTCTTTTTTTTGTTAAATAACAATGATTAAAAGCCTGTATAGTTTATGTTTTTTCCCTCTGAAGTAAAGTCATTTGGGTGCTTTAAAAGACAAGAACATGTTATGCAGGCAAGTTGGAATAAATTGATATCAAACATTACACTACCGAGACCAAAATCAGCTAAATGTTTAATTACAAATACTTCAAACTTAAAAACAATATTGAAAAGTTTTTAATGTTTTTAAAAAGACAAAATTAAATTAAAGAAATTAAAAGAAAAAAATCTGTTTTGTCACATCGTGTGGCCCTGGCCCTCTGACCATTTTTTCTTGGCCCTCAGGCTACACACTGAATTGGCCCAAATGACCAAAAGCACTACTTTTTCACAGCTTCACTGTTTTAATAATCTATCTTTATAAACCCATTATCAAACAGCATGTCTCATTTAGGTTCTCAGTCTTAATGTCTAAGTCTAATGTCTCTTTTCATGCGCCCATTTAAATTATTCTCTGTATTGACTGCCAGTCTGTGGCCCTTGATCAGCCCTCTGCTATGTCTGTGTTTTAATATGTGGCCCTTGATGACAAATGTTTGGACAGCCCAGGTCTAGCCTCATTTTCAAGGTATATTTTTAAGCAATAAAAAAGTACCATGCTCTTGTAGGTGTAGTTGAGTTGCCGCGGCTCTTTGAGGATCAGGTGTTGACACTGTTTTCTTTCTGGATTCTTGTCTTCCAGATAAACCCTGAACCCTTTAATATGTTCAATTCCTGAAAAATACAGAATATAAATGCAATATATTTTTTATTAGTTTTATTTGCACTAAAACATCTCTAATAGTAGATAGGTTGCACACTGTGGAACATTTCAAGCAAAACAAAAAGAAAAGAGAAAAGCAGGTGGTGGATCAGAAAAGTTACATAGTGCACCTTAAAGTACTTAAAATTGCTAAACCTGGATTTGGAACTCAGCCAGGATCCAGCCAGGATCCAGCTAGGACCCAGCCTGGTCTAAACCAGGTCTAAACCAGGTCTAAACCAGGTCTAAACGAAATCTAAACCAAGTCCACAGTCTAGCTCTAGACCTGCATAGTCTCTGCTTGGGCTCATCTTGCAGTGATTATACACTAAAGCGGTGGAGCAGGTTTTGGGCCCTGGGGCAGATTCCTCTGTGTGTTTTTCATGTTTACGACTCAAACAGGTTCAGTCTGGATCTAGGTCCAGGATCTAGTCCAGGATCGGGTCCAGAACTTTATGTGATAGTCTCTAAATGTCTGGTGTTATGCCAGTTTAAGTACTTGGGTGTATATCATTGCAGGGTTCCCATTTTGATTTGGTTAATTCACATCACATAGGCCTTTACACACAAACACACACACACACAGAATTATTTTTGGTCATAAAGCCTTTCTTTCTTGTATGTATTAGTTAAAAGATTCTCATACATATACCTTTCAAAAACAGGAAGTTATTGGACTTTCCTTTATATTATTATGTTGTTTTACATCAATAATGCAATTTATTGTGAACAAATAAAATCAGCGTGTATGTATTTAAAGACCACCACAGAACGTTTTTGACAAAAAGGCCCAAAATAGACTAAAATAAAAGCATTTTCATTGTGTATAAGTCTGTTAGTGGGCTTGCATCTCCACAAACCTGACTCTTATTTGGCCTGGAGGAGGGTCTCCTCGTTTCCATGGAAATGTTGTTCTTGTAGCTATTATATTACCCAGTGTGGCATAAAACATCTTTCCATGGAGAATGAACATGGTTTTAAAATTCGGCTCAAGTCCTAAAACCAGGACAGGGTCCGATCTCATCACAAACAGCTAAAGTTACATTGAACGGGGACCGGGAAATCAAATACCACTCCTGCTTTTGAAACAGGACACTTGATATGTTTGCGCTCAGATGAGGCTGAAAACAGAACTAAACCAGGACTAAATCTGGTCTAACTGTGGTTTGTCCCCATGATGAAGGCCAGTAGGCTGAAACGCGTTGGGGCTCAGGTCTACTGAGACATACCATAAGTGTAAAAGGCATTTTAAAGTTGAGTTGTTTTTTTGTATTTGTGTACATTGACAATCCATTTACCAAAGAACACCTCTTTCATTACTACTTTTACTACTTTTCATTACTGCCCAGAGGTCCATGAAGCACTCCTTCTTATCCTTTGTTCACAACAAATGTAGTCTAAATTTTATTTAGCATAAAAATGTATTCTGCATAAAACTGCTAACTCCGGAGTTTAGATCTGTAAAAAGATGTTCTGAAACACATTTTATTCGTGTATTAGTTTGTTCATAGGCATATTTCAGTCTATTTATCAGTTATTCTGGATGAGTTTAAAATGTGAACTTTGTTTGAACAGAATCCTTTTATTAAAAACATAAAATCCCAACTCCACTCTCCACTCACCGAGAGGACTTGCGTTCCAGTGCACGACCACCGCGGCCTGGTCTTCACAGGAGAGATGGGAGAAGGAGACATCCATCACCTCGTGGATCACATATTTACCCACCGGATACGACAATGAACAGTCTACAAGAGAATACACCATCAATGACAAATACAGTCAAATACAAATACAGTGGTAAATCATTTAAGAAGCAATTAAATACATGTAATGAAAATACTAGGGATGGGAAAAGATCTTGTGCCACAAGATTCCATGAGACAAAACTGTTACAAGTTTATGCAGACATAAGAAAAACATTTTGTGAGTTTAAATTTTGATTGGACAAGAAAGGGTTACATGTTGGCGAGTTACATCTCTTATAGTTCCAAAAAGCAGTACAAAAACGGCAACAAAAATATTCAATTAAATAAGTCAAATGTGAGACAAACATTTGAAAGTGAATTATGAATTCACATAATTAGGAATTATGTTAAAATCTCATTCTCATGGACCCAATCTCATGTCTCATCTCATCAAAATGTGTCTCTTCCTACCCCTATAAAACATTCCTGTACAGTCACTGTTTCATTTGGTGGAATTCAGAATATTTTACATTCCTAAAATCAAAAGGAGTACATGGTGATATTTGATCATGCAAATTAGGCTTCAAACTGAATGATGAAAAAAAAAATAAAAACATGCTGAGCACATGTGTGATTTTTCTTTTCTAATCAGTGATAAATAAATTCATAACAAAAGTAATTTATTTCCTCTACTAAGTTTCCCCACTATGATATAATGAAACTCAATGTGAAAGTATTCAGAGTATTCAGAATACAGTACTATGATTGAACCATGTATCAGAAGAGATTACAAAATACATTATTAATTGAGGTATTCTGTAATTAAAGAAATGTTCAAAGAATTCTTCCATCACTGGTGGTAAATTAAAGGATGGTGGGTTCTACATGTATGTTTGTCAGTTACCATGGTGACCAAAGGCACATATTAACAAGCACAGCCAAAAATAGTCTAAAAACTCAAAAAAAAAACAAAAACACAATGGATTTAAACAACACTTGTTCAGGACCTTGTGATCAATACAAACGTTCATGGTCATATTGTGTTAAAACAAACCTCAGATTTAAGTCTAAATTGAGAAACAGAGCTTCAAGACAGAGCACAGCCTTAGTTAGCTTCACGCCCCCAGAGATCAGCGACATCAGCTGCAAAGTGTCAATTCATGGGTTTCAATATGGCAACTGCCCTCTGTGGTCATAGCAATCAAACAATTCAAATAAAAATATTATATTTTTTGAATGGGGAAAGCTCCTCACTGGGTCCTCACAAAGTCCATCTAATTAGGAAGGAATTGTTTGTCTGAAACCCATGAATATGTCTATAGGTTGCAGAAGAATTTTAATTGAAAAAATACTCAAAATATTGAATCAGCTGAAACTACAATATCCATTTCTGAAAAAGTAATTTTCATTGCCTGTTTTTGAAATTTAAAATGATTTATTTTAGAATATATATATATATATATATATATATATATATATATATATATATATATATATATATATATATATATATATATAATTTAGTTATTTTTTTAATCTGTGTAAGATTTTTATCTTAGATTTGGTTGACAGATTCACTTTCAGTTTTTCTGCACGGCTCACTGGTGCATGACATCCTTACTATTTCTGCTCGTTTGCCTTCGGACAATGCACTTTCCCCTTTGGTGACTTTGCATTATTTAAAATTTCATCTTTAGTTTGAGCTGCTACTAAAATCACCAACAATATGTGAACAATAAGATTTAACTTTCAGAAAAAAATAAAGGAATTTTGTGACTTTTTAGGGGTGAGAAAAGCCGGTATTGAATGGAAACAATGAGGGATCATGGTTGATTGGAGCGGAGGAAAGGGGCGGGGCTAAGACACATGTGAGTGGTTTGGGGGTGTGGCCAGGACACGAGTGAGCGCTTCTGTGCGTTTGTAAAGACGGGTCATGTTCATGTTAAACAGAAGGTCAAGAGTCGACAAAGAGCAGAGGGTGAAAGGGAAGTCCACTGTCTGGTCTGGGTTAGAGAGAGAGGGAAAGAGAGAGAGAGAGGAGAGGGAGAGAGAGGGGGAAGAAGAGAGAGGGAGGGAGGAGGAGAGAGAGAGGAAAGGGAGAGAAAGAGAGAAAGAGAGGAGAGAGAAGCGGAGGGAGAGAAAGAGAAGAGAGGAGTTAGAAGAGGGGGAGGGAAGAGAGAGAGAGTTAGGAGAGCTAAGAAATTAAGTATAATTTCTGTACAGTTAAATTTTAATCAAGATCAACACTTAATGGAGAAGTCTACAGCCAATCCTCTGTAAGTAAAAGCATGTGGTTTGGAGCAGAGTTCAGACTTTGGAGGAAGAAATGTGCCTTTTTTGTTGTAACAGCATTAATTGGTCGTACTACTGAAAGTAATTTTTACTTGTATTGATTGTGATGGATAAATACAAATAATTTAAATTTAACAAAACATTTTTTACAAATAAAACTACTATATTTCATTATAAAAGACTGCAATACTGGCTTTAAAAATAAGATATTTTGTTGTTGTTGTTTTTTTTGTACAAGCAGGCAGATATAATGAAGAATAAAAGGTAAATTATTTTAGCTCAATAATATTTTACTTGCAGAGAGTATTGCTTTAGTCCTGGTTCAGTCCTGGTTCAGTCCTGGTTCAGTCCTGAGTCAGCCTTGGTTTAGCCCTGGTTTAGCCCTGGTTTAGCCCTGGTTATGATTCAGTGTAACTAACCATTGATTGTCATATATTCATATTCAGGTTTAGTTCAGTTTAGTCCCTATTCAGTCCTAGTTTTAAAAAAATGGTGAAAGGTGTGGAGTTTGGGGGAGGATTTCAGATACAACTGACCGCTCCTGTGCCTCTGTAAAGATATAGTTCAGTGCTCAGATTACATAAATGAATACATACAATATATATATATATATATATATATATATATATATATATATATATATATATATATATATATATATATATATATATATATATATATATATATATATATATATATATATATTAGTTTATTTTTATATTTTGTTGATTCATTATTTTGTAAACATTGGGTTTTGAACAATAAAATTTTGGTTGTAACCTAGACTTAACTTTAAACCTAGATTACCACTATTCAAATGGACAATTTGAATGTTGTTGTAAAATATGTAAATCTGAGCACTGAACCATGGCCTATCTTTACAGAGGCACAGGAGCGCTCACTCGTATCAGAAATCCTCCCCCAAAGTCATTGCTTTTTACCAGGACTAAACCAGGACTGAACTAGAATTAAACCAGTAAACCATGACTAAACCATGACTAAACCATGATTAAACCATGGGCTAAACTTTAGCCCATGGTTTAACCCTGGTTTAGCCCTGGTTTAGCCCTGGTTTAGTCCTGGTTTTGTCCTGGTTTAGTCCTGGTTTAGTCCTGGTTTAGTCCTGGTTTAGCCCTGGTTTAGCCCTGGTTTAGCCCTGGTTTAGCCCTGGTTATGGTTTAGTGAAACTAACCATTGATTGTCATATATTCATATCCACCTTTAGTTCAGGTTTAGTTCAGGTTTAGTTCAGGTTAGTCCCTGTTCAGTCCTGGTTTAAAAAAATGGTGAAAAGTGTGGAGTTTGGTGGAGGATTTCAGATACGATTGACCGCTCCTGTGCCTCTGTAAAGATATGGTTCAGTGCTCAGATTACATAAATTAATACAATTATATATTAGTTTATTCTTATATTTTGTTGATTCATTATTTTGTAAACATTGAGTTTTGAACAATAAAATTTTGGTCATAATCTAGACTTAAATTTAAACCTAGATTACCACTATTCAAATGGACAATAATCAAATCTGGGTTATTTTTACAATTTGAATGTTGTTGTAAAATATGTAAATCTGAGCACTGAACCATGGCCTATCTTTACAGAGGCACAGGAGCGCTCACTCGTATCGGAAATCCTCCCCCAAACTCATTACTTTTTACCAGGACTAAACCAGGACTGAACAAGAACTAAACCAGTAAACCATGACTAAACCATGACTAAACCATGACTAAGCCCATGGTTTAGCTCATGGGCTAAACCATGGGCTAAACCATGGGCTAAACCATGGGCTAAACCATGGGCTAAACCATGGGCTAAACCATGGGCTAAACCATGGGCTAAACCATGGGCTAAACCATGGGCTAAACCATGGGCTAAACCATGGACATGCAAACTTTTTGACATGGGTTCTAAAATTTGACAGAGGGGCCAGGTCAGGATATATATATGTATATATTACATTAGAGATTGGTCTTGTAACATGTCGCAAAGCATGAATATGCAAAGCTCATTGTACAAATAGTTTTCCAAACGCATTAATTAAATTAATAATTAATGTATTAAATTTCAGTTAAATATAACTTGGCACGTTTGGTGGGCCGAATTAATAAACCCAAAGGGTCGTGTGTGGCCCCCGGGCTGTAGTTTGCCCATGTCTGAGCTAAATCATGGGCTAACCCATGGGCTAAACCAGGGACTGAACCAGAACTAAACCACTAGCTCTGGACTAAACCAAAGCGAAACCAGGGCTAAACCAGGGACTGAACCAGGGACTGAACCAGGGACTGAACCAGGGACTGAACCAGGGACTGAACCAGGGACTGAACCAGGACTTTATCTTAATCTGAATATATAACAATGGTTAGTTAGTTTCATTGAATCATCATCAACACATCTTTGCAGGAGCACTCACTCATGTCCATATAACTCCCTCTTACTGCCGTAACTAAACCAGGACTGAATCGGGATTAAACTAAAACTAAACCAGGACTAAAATGGGATAAAACTGGGACTAAATCAGGATTAAACCAGTGCTGAACCTGGACTAGGCCTGGACTGAGCCCGGACTGAGCCTGAACTGAGCCCGGACTGAGCCCGGATTATGCCTGGGCAAAACCAGGACAAAACCAGGACAAAACCAGGGCAAACCTAAAGCTCATTTGACTTGACCTAATAATGTAGCATGGGATTGGTAGGGTTATTTATTTATTTAGTTTTTATTTATTTGTAAAGGGACAGCACATATTAAAAGAACATTTAAAATATTATATGTAAAAAAATTCTATAGCCAAGGTGGCTAATTTCCATTTCAGCCTCCTGTTAGGGTCAGAGTTGTGTCATCACCCAGAAGTGCTCCTCTGTGTTTTTAAGGTCCTTGGTCAGTCCTAGCTCAGGTTCATGTTAGTCTAAGGTCTTGGTTCACGGCACAAATCCAAAACTTGTTTCCTTCCTCCTTCTTTCTCTCCTTGTTTTCTTCCCTAGATCCTTGTCTTTGTGTCCTTTTTTCCTTTTGTCTGGGGCTAGTCTCAGATGACCTTTAACACTCTGAACTCTTTGTACTTTAATTTAGCATATTTAAACAACTTGGTTTAATTTCATATCATATATGATTCACAAACTGTATGTAAGTAGGAGTTTGTAAGTGCATTGTGATTTTGATAAACAGATCATATAAATAAGCACAGTACATTTTAAAAATATATTCCTGTGTGTGTCAGTGACTGGATAGAAAGCTTTTGGGCACAATAAATTGTCATGTCTCCAATATGCCCATCATAAAAATGACCCAGGACAAAGTTAAAGGCCTTATTGCCCCAGTATAGATATATTATATAAGCAGCTCTTAAAGTCAAAACAAGTCCACTGTGTACTGCATGTAATTATAACACATTAGCATGCTACTTGTTACCTTTACCATGATGGCAAAACTCAGCTCTGGTTTTTGAGAGTTGAGAAAAAGCATTTATAAACCCATTGAGACCACAGCAAACCCTTTAAAAAGTTGTGTTTGTCACATATTTAAGACAGTAAAAATCGTGTACAGTATTATCTTGCTTTTCTAGAAAAAAAAATCTATCATTCCTTAGTGGCTCTATTAAAAAAAAAAAAAGAAAACATTTGAATGGGCAGCAGAGGGCAGAAATTCTGATGTAAAATTTCAGTCACAATCAGTGAACAAAATTCACAAACTGGAACTTTCTTCGGCAATAAACAAAGAATAATAACATAAACTACGATAAAAAAATAAGGGTATGTATTACAATAAAAATGAAAACACTAAAATTATGACTTAACAACAGTAAAGTTGTACTCACTGTCAGTTTTGAAGGTAACAGGAAGTTTTCGCGAGCTATCCAAGCCTGCCGCCACCTGTAATACAAATATAACATAATTAAATAAACATTTCAGAATAAATTTAATAAAAGGTTAAGAAAATTTTAAAACATATTAAAACATTTTAAAACATATTACATACACTTTTTACACCAAACTCTGCCACTCTCAAATTAGGGCAGGACAGACTGAATACTCTTCTTTTAATGGAGAGGTCTACAGTCAACCTTTTTGGTTGGCAATTTCACCCATTATTACCAGACTAATTGTACTTCTGAAACTGATCGTGGATACAAGAAGCATAACCCACTGCGTATTTTTCATAAAGTATATTGAATAATCTGAAAACACAACTGTTGTATTAGTTTTTCATTGGGTTGCATGATTAATCACAATTGAACTGAAATTACTGTTGAATGGACACAATTGACAAATCACAAAAGTACCATAATTTCCTCCACCATCAACTAAATATCTTATTCTTAAGTGGCTTATTCTGCATGAAAACTTCCGAACCCTGTAGATCTGTACAAACATGTTCTGAAATACATGTGATCCTTGTAACCTAATGGCGTTGTATAATTAAAATATAAATCTCAAATAATCACAAATGTAATTAGCTATTTGTTATTTTTAAAACATAAATTGTAAAACCAAAGTTCCAAAAGCTTACACAACAGACATACTTGACTTTTGCAGTTCCTATGTGATGCCCTATTATTGTTGTATTATTGTATGGTTTTTATCTTCTTACATTATAATCATTACTGTCAGCAGCTTTGGCTTTCAAACTGAGCATTTTCTCTGGCCCCTGCCCTCTGCACATAAACCCCGCCCCCTCACCACAGGCGCCACCTACCAGCTCAAGCCCATAATAATAATGGCGGCACCGCTTCCTGTCTCCAGGTGTTTTCAGATAATAACCGTCATTTATCACTAAGGCAGGTCAGAGCCTCGGACTGAAGAGTGCTATGAAGTGTCATGATGGTACTAAAATTTGATACTGAGGGATTGACTCAATACTGATACAATAGCAAAATGAAGATGAAAAATGCTCTTTTTCTAGTACTAGAATGCAACTTTCAACACAATATAATACTACTCTCTATGTTACCATGAGGTCTTATATCCATTCTGATAAAGCTCAAAAATCATACTAAAACTGTTCAGGAAAGCTCAAATTTTGTCCTGTTAATGCGATTTTTTGCAGTATAGATTCTTGCTGAAATTAGTATCTAGTTTCTAGTTTTAGCATCAATTAGAATCTTATTCTCGATTCTTTTAACCCTAAAATGACGTAGAACAGATTTCAACTGTTTAGTGATTTTATACCAAATAAATCCATTATAAATAGATTGGTAAATGAATAAAAAACAATCCAACCACAATTCAGTGAGTGGAGTTGGCACACTGCATTAAATTTGCTAATATCTGAGTAAACATACATAAACAAGGGATCACATGTTGAATCTTCATTTTGACATTTTTTTCTCACAAATTAATAGCATCTTTTATCAGACAAGTTCTGCTGTCAAATGAAGGTGGCCTATGAATACCCTACATTCAGCAAGATAGTCTAGGCCTATGGGTGTGTTCACAGTTTTGTTATGATCCTGTTCTAGTTCAGGTTCAGTTTAGTCCCAGTTTAATGCCAATAATTTTTTTTTTCCAACTTTCGGAGACACAATAACCTGTGAGTGGATCTGACTGCTCTATCAATGATGCTTATGTTGAGAGCAGGATTCGAACCAACAACCTTTGGGTCAGTGGACAAATGATATACCAATTCTACCAACTGAGCTACTGAACTACACAGAAGAGGTTTTATGACCCAGACATAGGAATAATTATCCAAATGCCTCAAGAAATGTGTCAAATTAATGTTTTTGTTATAACCTCAAGCATCATCTTGTTGGCTTCATTTGCATCATATTTAGTAAAAATCTCATATTCACAGACTTTTCACAATCTAAACAACAAATCAATGAACTGAAAAAATAGTAGATTAATCGATAACCAAAATAACTGTTTCAAGGCCTATCAGGTCTATACCAGGACAAATTTAAGGTATCAATAGATCAGAGTGGACTATACTAAAGACGGACTAAACCAATCTGTTTTTGCATGTGCCCTCAAACAAGAGCACATGCGTTGACTAGATCACACAGAAAGATTCTTGTGAACATGAGGTCATCTAGTTTGTATGTCACTGCTTTAGCTCAATTTGACCATAGAGGCATGTAGTTTAGCCTGAGTCCATGTTAAAGCGTCCCAGGTCTGCAGAGGGGGTCTTGTTTGTAAACCTGTGTTTGTCTCACATCTGGGAGTGTTCAGGGGAGCTCTGTAATCAGCACTTCCTCCTCTGCTCCCCTCCTCCAGCCCCTAATCCTGCCCCAAACAAGAGTCTAAACCAGGACTGAACCAGGACAAATCCTGTCCCAAACAAGAGGCTAAACCTGGACTTAACCAGGACTAAACCAGGTCCAAACCAGGTCCAAATAAGGACTAGCCCACGTCTAATCCAAACCAGGTCTAAATTACTAAACCATGACAAAAAAAAAAAAAAAAAAAAAAAAAAAAAATATATATATATATATATATATATATATATATATATATATATATATATATAAGCAGTTTTAGTCAATTAAAGTTGTATTACATGACAACTGTATCAAAATTAGAGATGGACCAATATTTGTTTTGTTTTTTTCATCTATGCAGATGCCGACTGTTCAGAGTTCAGAAAAAACGATGGCTGATATTTTTGGGCCAATATGTGGAACTGATTCAGGTAATTTTCTCCAAAGTACATCATTTGAATTCAATACAAACTCATCCACAACTCTGATTTACTACAAAATGCATGAGAGAGCAGTGCAAGCACATTTTATGCAGGCAGCTGAAATAAAATATTGGCTTGTGCTGAAGATTTAAGGCCAATAGCTGATGCTAAAAAGAGCAAATATCGGCTGAATATATTGGCCCATCTCTAATCAAAATAAATGAAAATATATGTACCACTTGACCCCAAGAGTCCTAATTAATTATAAGTGCATTTTCAATAAATAGCAGCATGAATGTGTAAACTTTCTCTTCTACAATCTGAAGTATAAAATGGTTGAAATAGTAGCAGACTGAGTCCTGTAACTGGAGCTGCAGTAATTAGCGCTGATTAAAACAGGAAGTGATTCTGGGAGATCCCCTGAGGTTTGACCCACCTCACAAAGACAAAACTCCAAGAAAAGAAGATTATTTGGCACAAATAAAATAAATGTAGTACCATAAATGTCAAATCTCTGTGGTACAGAACAAAGGATTTGAAATGCAACAAGAGCTGAACTAGGTTAGAAAAATAACTAGGTCAGAGATGTGAACAGATTAAACCAGGAAAAAACAGGACTAAACCACAACCAAAGGAATGAAATGAACCAGGTTTAAGGTAGGACTAAACTAAGGACTAAGGACTGAAAAACATGTATGTTGGGCTAAACAAGTACCGGTACTTAAATAAAACCTCCAAGTAGTTATGTAGAGTTATAGGGTTAGCAGGTTTACACATGACAAACCAAGATATTTAGTTAGTTACCCAAGAGTTACCCAAAATTAAATAATTGCAATTTTTTTTATTTGCAACCATTCAAACCATTGCTGCTCTAGTCAACAACTAAAACTAAACCAGGACATATGATATGAAATGAAACTAAAATAAACTCAGAATGCCACTGGAAAAAAAAAAAAACATAGCTCAAAATCAGAGGTGCAACATGCCTTAAATTACCGGTATTCACTCTTCATTCTTTAGGTCCCTGGGCACAGTTGTGATCTGTGGAGCAGGAAGCTGTAACACTGAAACTGTGCTGAATAAAAGTGTGTTTCCTCTCAGCCCCGAGGAGGTAAAGCCAGTGGGCAGTGGACCAGGACTAACCCAGAACTCAACCAGGACTTTCCCAGGAGTCGAGACAAAACTGCTACTGCATCACTGAGCCACTAAGACCCCCAACCGATCTGTTCAGAAAGGGACCAGGAGTTTAAACTCAGTTAAAGAATTTTAAGTTTTTTTTGTTGAGGAGTGGTTTAGATTGAGAGTACCTAAGAGTAGGGCTGCTAAATTAATCACAATCAAATCAAGGTATTGAAGACAATTAGCAAATTGCAAAGGCTGCAGTTTTAGAAGTGATACATTTCCTCCACAATCAACAAATTTCTGGTCTTATTCTACATAAAACGTGTTAACCTGGTAGTTTAGATCTGTAAAAACATGTTCTGAAATTTGATTCTTTTGTTGGTTTGCCAGTTCATCTTTCACTCTTTTTGTCAATTCTTCTGGATGCATTTAAAAGGTGAAGTTTTAAAACAGAATCACATTATTAAAACATTAATCACAAATTGAATCTCAATCTCAAAGCTTGTGATAAAACTTTTTTGAAAATCTTTCAGCCATAATGGAACAGTAAATAGAGGTGCACAGAGTATGCTAAAGGTTAAAAGTTTTACAGTAATATGTAAAAATACATTTTGGTTTTTTTTTTGTTTTTTCATTGGATGTAAACCAATGCAACAAACAGAAACAGACTCAAATAGATTCTGTTGTGAATGGTCTGCCATGTGCCCGTCTCCACGGACATGTTATTGCTTTTACTGGAATGTCCACAGTAAGGCATTAAACTTATCCATCTCAAGCAGGTGACACAAGTAGGCCAAGTTACAGGTTATATCTGTGGGGAGGCAAGCCCCCTCACAGTAAGAATGCATGTTTTTCATGTTTGTTTGGGGTTTTTTTTTCATAGAACTAGTAACTCACAGGCACAGCATCATGGAGACAAGAAGGTGACGGATGCACGAAATTCAAATTAAGGCTCTAAATAAATTTTGATTTTGGCATATTCCATTTCTGTATTTTGACAAAAAGAAAAAAAAACATTCCAACTCATCTATCAGATAATTATTAATGCCAGTTGCACATGCTAAAGGGCCTGTGCCCACTTGTTCCCATGTAATTGTCTTGCCCAATTACATGGGAAAATATATTGAATATATTCAGGTCAAAATAAGTCTGTGGTGTTCTAACTGCAACTAATTGCTAAATTGTTTTATTGTTAGAGAATCAGGAAGTGCAGGTTTTGCATGCCAGTTGTTGTTAGCATTACAGTGACAACTCTGGTTTCTGGGAGTTGTAAAAAGCGTGCTTACTGTGCAGAATAGTTACGATGCTCGAAATGAATAAGGTAAGTGAGGAATAACATTGGACCACTGCAAACCATGAAGGATGGATGAACTAGTTCGGTTTTTGCCGTTTTTAAGACCGTAAAAAATCAGGTACAGAGCCTTTATAGGATGGCTTCAGGTTTTCTACTGCCCGCTCCTCGCACAGATTCACTCTCATGGAAAAGTCATCATTGTTTTGGCCTGAGCAGGAAGCAGCCCTAGAGAATTGTGGGATACGGATGAGGACACAGGTAAAGGCAGATGTGTTCTGCAGATGTGCTCCTGAACAGTGGCCCTGAGCAGACACAGAAGCTGCTCCTCTGAGAATCATTCCTTAAAAACAGACAGAAAAACAGGATGGAACTACTCACGTTTCTATCAGCAAACATCTCTTTAATAATAATGCCTTTGACACTTGAATAGTGTTGCAATGGTCTGGATTTAACCCTGTAGTCAAATTTGTAGTTGCCATCATTTGTTTTGTTTTACACCTTTGTTAAACCAGCCATTCACAAAAGACAGCCCCACAGGAGAGCTCACCTCATACCTGAATCACTCCTCCCCCTTCTCCACTAGTCCTGGCTCAGTCCCTGGCTCAGTCCCCGGCTCAGTCCCTGGCTCAGTCCCCGGCTCAGTCCCTGGCTCAGTCCCCGGCTCAGTCCCCGGCTCAGTCCCCGGCTCAGTCCCCGGCTCAGTCTCTGGGTTAGTCTCTGGGTTAGTCTCTGGGTCGGCTTTAGTCCTCCTGGTTTTAAGTTCTGTTTGGTCTTGGTTTTGTAGACTCTGTGTTATTGAGGTTTAGGTGGTATTTATTCCTTAGTGTGTAATACAAATCCTTGCATTAATAACCCTCCTCCATACCTCCCCCTTCTTTTCATTCTTTCTCTTCCCTCTTTCTCCTCACTCCCTCCCTCTCTCTCTCCACCTTCCCGGTCTCTTTTGATGTCAGAGGAAGTGTTTCAGCTCCTGCTCATGTTATGCGCAGGGAGGACCGGGGAAAAACACAAACAAAACACACTTTGTGATCCAACATGGCCGCCGCGTCTCTGGCTCCCTGGTCCCTCGGCTCCTTCCACCTCACTGCATTCTTCATTGTTGAGTGCATCAGAAGAGATAAGCCTCAGTTCCCAATGTAATGGTTAACAACTAAAAACATACTGTTATGACTTATACAGATGAAGGCTGACAGTTAAAAGGGTTGTCAAACATCGAAAATGAAGTACTAATCCATACTAAAATGAGTATCAAAACTAGATACTCATCAGAACAAGTATCGATATTAAAAAAGTCACATTCACAGGACAGAAATGAACCTTTCCTGAACAGCTTTGGCATGATCTTCAACTGTGTCAGAACAAGTATAAGATCACAGACTAGTATACACCCATGGACCACTATGGAACATACCTGGACAACTGAGGAAACACTACCAATTACTTGACAATCTTGAATCTTAAATAAGTTTCCCTTGTATTTTTTCTTTTTCTTTTTTACTTTTGCTTGAGCAATATTGTGCAATTGAAGTTGAAGTTAAAGATGCACTATATAACTTATTGGGAAGGTCCACTTGTCTCCATGGAGATTTTATTGCTTTGCCTGGAAAGTTCCAGAGTATACCATTTAACTTGAAATCATCATTATAGGTCAGATTTGTGGAGAGGCGACCCCACTCAGTGTGAATGCATGTTTTTCAAGGTATTTTTTTCAGCAATCAAATACATGAAATTAAATGAATGTAAGGTAGATAAGTTTAATGCTATACTATGGTACATTGCAGGCAAAGTCAATAACAGTGTAGTTTAGACCTTTACAAACATGTTCTAAAATGCATGCGTTTTTTGTATTAGTTTAGCAGTTCATATTTTAGTCTTGTCTCAAATTTTGATTTTCGTTATATCACAAACATAAACATCATAATACTACATAAAAGTCACCCCATAGTTGTTTCCCTGTATTTTCCAGGTCTTTCTCCAGTCGCAGTTTGCAGTGTGTTTTATCAGCTTGTTACAGAGGCCAGAGGTGTGAACAGGAAGGCTCTGTCTGTGCTTTATACATCCTGCTTTAAATGACAACACTTCAAAAAGGTCTAGAGTCTGGACCTGGCTTAGACCTGGTTTAGACCTGGCTTAGACCTGGTTTTAGACCTGGCTTAGACCTGGTTTAGACCTGGTTTAGACCTGGGTTTAGACCTGGGTTTAGACCTGGGTTTAGACCGGGTTTAGACCTGGGTTTAGACCTGGGTTAGACCTGGGTTTAGACCTGGGTTTAGACCTGGGTTTAGATCATTTTCTTTTTAGTTCTGTGATTAGTCCTGGAATTTGTAGGTTTGGCCTGAATTACTATAGTTGTATAGTTTTAATATAGCCTACATGCTATTACAACAAGCTAATTGATAAACTTTTAACATAAACAAACTGGTCTCTTTCTGCTACTGTGTTTAAACGTCAGACTGGAGCTGACTGGAGATTTGCATATAGTGAAAACGATGTGATACACCCGAGCCTGCAGCTATGACAGAAATGTACTCCCACTAAACATGTTCCACTCAAATGTATTCATGTACAAGTGATTAGGGCTGCAAGATCAACGAAAAGGCATTTTGAATGGTCACAGACTAGTGTTGCTCTGATCTCAAAATCATCGTAAAGCTGTTCAGGAAAGGTTCATTTCTGTGCTCTGAATGTGACTTTTTTTAGTATTGATACTTGTTCAAACGAGATTCGATACAAGTTTTAGTATTGACAGACATATAATTTTCTATACTTTTGACAACCCTTCTGCAACCAACATTGTATCTTTTTATGTTAAAAATAAATAAATTTGTATTAGACCTCTAATTCTAAACTGTATGTGATTCCCGTATTACTGCAGTACACGATTCAGTCTTCTCTCAAAACTTATGCTGGTGCAAAATGTCCAACAGTAAAAAAAATTGCAGTATTAACTTTTCAGATGGAAAGGTCCATGTGTGTTTATGAGAATGGGACAATGTAAAACAGTGCAATGCTTAGAAGGAAAGACGATTTAGAACATATCAATCAAACTAAAGTGCAAAAGATACCCTGGTTTAAGCAATAAATTGTTGTAAATCCACAAAAGAAGATTCAAACCAGTGCTCATCCTGCTTTAGCCATTCACAAAGATAAGCCCTTTAAATCTCAACACAGCAATGGTGGATCTTAAAATTAGCATAAGCAACTCATAAAACATTGCCTCTTATATGGAAACTTATTCAAATTTTCTATACAAAATAATAGTGCTTTCTTTGTGTTACTGTGGTCTCACTGATTCTGATACAGGTAAATATCATTCTATGGTTCTAAGGTCAGATTTTGTCCTATTCATGTGATTTTTGTTCAGTACCCATACTTGTTCAAATAACTAGTTTCAATACTAGCTCCAGAAACTTGGAATTACTGGGGTAGCAGGGGTCTGGTAGCATTTCCATGGAATAGATAAGTTAAATGCCATACTTTGTCTCCATGTAGGTGTTATTTACTTGCCTTAAATCAGGGGTGTTCATTACGTCGATCGCGATCGACTGGCATTTTGGGTAGATCATGTCCCGTCATCCATCCAGTCACATGACTAATATACAGGACAACAGTCAGATTACACCTGACCTTAGGTCACATCATGGGTGCTGCACACGCATAAACAAGCGCGAGTTAGTTTAACCCTATAGCGTCAGATCCTATCGTCGCCGATAGAGCGTGGTTGTGGACTTTCCAGCAGCGTAACTCCGCCCAGTCGTGCTCTCATGTAAATTCAAATGGCGTCTCAAAGCGGAGACATGGGGCTATCTAAATATTTTACCTTCAATAAGGTAATCTGCCTCTGTTGTCCCTTGAAGGTGACAGATGAGAGCGCGGGTGCTGCAGGGATTTTCACTCATTTATTCGATGCGTAAAATAAAAAATACGGATGGATGTGTAAAATAGAAGTAGTTGTGTGAAAAAATGCAGTAAATTCTGATACTTCGTTTAACATGATTTTTATGGCTATAAAAAACGCAATCAACATGATTAGCTCTGCTTTCGCTTTCAAACGAAAAATGCAATTTTATTCCTGGCTGTCAGAAGCTACTGCCCGAACTATGCATCCCTCACTGATTCCATTCAGTGCAAGTCATCAGAGCAGTAATCATCATTCAAGTTATTATGAACATGTAAGAAGTTCAATTGTGTTCAGTGCAGTATTATCTCGTGACGTTGTGCAAAGTACATGAAAATGCACTGTACATGTAAGAATTCATAATGCATTACATTTACAATAATAAATATATGTTTAACATTTTTGTATTAGGTGGTAGATCTTTCAGACACGATCATTTTAAAAGTAGCTCACATACTGAAAAAGTCTGAGCACCCCTGCCTTAAATGATCCAGTTACATAGTGCCCCTTAATGAAACAAAACACCAGATATGTTTTTGTGATGATACAACATTACAACATGGTTAAAAGCTCAAAAAAAGTTAATTTAGATAAACATTTGGCCTTTAAACTGTGACTTTTTGGATGTGCGGGTGAGAAGTCTGGACTAAACCCTGAGAGCAGCGGAGTGTGGTGGGTTTAACACTTCAAAACGTCCTGGGACAAAAGACAGGAAGTGCTCGGCTACCTGCAGTTACACAAAGAGCCCCACATGAAAGGAACAAAACCCATTCACACACATTCACCAGGGAAGGAGTGAGAGTGGGGGAGAGGGAGGGAGAGAGGGGTGGATAGGGAGAGAGGGAGAGAGAGCTGGCGAGTGGGGAGAAGTAGAGAGAGAAAGAGAGAGAGAGAAGGAGAGTGGGAGAGAGAGCCAGAGAGAGGGGAGGGAAACAGATGGAAGAAGGGGAAAAGGAGGAGGGAAGAGGGAGAAGAATAGATGTAGAGAGACAGTGAGAAGAAGAGAGTGGGGGGTGAAAGATAGAAGGAGGAGGAGAGGGGGAGACAGAAAGAAGAAAAAGAGGGGAAGAAGAGAGAAGGGAAGGGAGATGGGGTGGTAGAGGAGGTGGAGGAGAGAAAGAGAAGGAGGGGAGAAAATAAGAGGGAAAGTTGGGAGAGAGGAAAGGGCGAGAGGAGAGAGAGGGGAAGGAGAGAAACGGGGAGAGGAAGTGGAGGACGGAAGGGGTTTGAGAGACAGGGAGAGAGGGAAAGAACATGAAAGAGAGGCAGTAGCAAGTGGGGGGAAGAGAAAGAGAGCAAAAGTGGGCTGAGCGGGAGGCAGAGAGAGGGAAGAAGAGGTATTAAGCAGAGAGAAAGTTAGAGAAAGGAAGGATGGAGTTGAGAGAGGGAAAAAAGAAAAGGACAGAGAGAGAAGGGGGAGCAAATGGAAAGAGAGAGGATAAGAAAGAGAAGCCAATTGCTAATATAAGTGCTGTAGTTAATATCTACAATACCACAACTGATATTTTGTATAACATAGAAAGTATAAAAATAATACATAAAATATAACAAAATGCACTTCACCTTAGACTAGAGACCACACAGAAATATTTGTGAATAAATAGACAAAAGGGATTAGGACTACTTAAAACTATTAGTGACAACAGAACAGTGGTGGAAGGTAACAGAGTAAAAGTACTGTATTTAAATAGAAGTTTAATTCAGTAGATTCTACAGTAGATGCATTTACTTCACTACAATTGAGAGCAGTATCTGTACCTTCTACTCCACTACATTTTGGACTGAAAAGTAAAAAGTACTTTTCATTTTCACCATATTTGTGGTAACATCCTGATGAAAGTTTTTGGGTTCAAGCTTTGCCTTTGAGCAAACAAAAATAAATAAGGAAAAAATTCATACGAAAAATTACGAAATTGATTGCTACTATTTACTACAACATCTAAACATTATCACTGCATTTAACACTTAAGCAAAATAATAACATGAAATACTTTTACAGTATATTTTTAAATGGGTACTTAAATACTTACTTAAGTAGATTTTTTCATATGATTCTAATAGGTTACTTTTACTTCAGTAACTTTTTCTTCTGTATCTGTACTTTTACTGAACGACCCTTAGTATACAGGTCTATGTCTTTGTAATAGATTGTTTGTGGACAGCCTACTTTAACATTTATAAAAAAGAAACAAAACACCAGTCCAATAATAACAGGCCTATCCCAGAGTATCTTGATAGCTTTGAACAGTGAAACAAAAATATTAACATTACTAAGGTACTTTTCTAACTGTGAAGATTTCGAAAAAGAAATATAAAAGAAATTCCCAAACGTTTATTAAAAAAAATATGACATTTATATTAGGCTGAGAAAATTTTAGATTTTTTTTTTTTTTTTTTTTGGACCTGCGTTGTTGTCTCGCTCCACTGAAAAGAACAGGTAAAGGTAGCGTGACAAGCGAACAAAACTCAGAAATGTGCGTAAAGTTGAAATAAAAGTCAAGAGTTACAACAAACCTAAGCGAAACAACAACAAAAGTTTTTAAAATCCGGAATAACTACGAAACAATTTAAATAACCAAAACCCTGATAAGGTTTTGGTAAGACTTTGATGTGGCAGCCGCAGGTTTGCGTGCAGTGGTTTTGTCCGCATGGAAAAGAAGACGTGCGTAATTTGAGGCTTTTTCGGGAAACTTTTGCGGTTCATACCTTGAGTGTGCATTTGTCCTGGTTGTTTTTCTTGTTTCCCAAACTGCTATTCCCAAATCCGCAGAGATAAAGCAGAAGAAAGGCGCAGAGGAGACGCGGAGAGAGGCTCCAAAACGACGCCATTCCTGCTCCTCCTTCCTGGCTTCCTTCAGCGGGACTTCGCTCGGACTGCTGCGGACCGGAATGTCGCTGTGAGCGGCTTGGAGTGAGCGTAGGCAGCGGTGGTGTGGGGAGAGATGGAGGAGGAGGAGACGGAGGAGGTGTGTTAGAGAGAGAGAGAGAGAGAGAGAGAGAGAGAGAGAGAGAGAGAGAGAGAGAGAGAGAGAGAGAGAGAGAGAAGCTACCCATTCACAAAAATCCTCAGCGGTTGAGAATATTATGTGTGCTGTGATCCACTGAAGTAGTCGTGTACACATTTATTTTATTTTTTTTGCATACTTCTACTACTACAAGACGTAAATGTTTATTCTATGTTCTATAGCCAAGCCAACATAAAAATACCGTCTCATCTGAGCGTAGGCCTATATCTTTTTAACGCGTAATTCGTTATTCGTAATTCAGTTTCTTTTATGTATCTTATAACGTGAATGTGAGCCAGACTACACTGCAATTTCCTACGGGATTGATGCTAGGGAGGGCACCTGATTTTTAAATCGTGAGAGGATGATGTAGTGTTCAAATTGATCTAGTTCCGAACATTCACAAACCCTTTGGTTAGTTTTCACCTGCATGATTTTTGAGCACTATCAAAGCTGATATAACAGAGTAGATAAGCAGGGTGGAGCACGCTCGCGCAGTCTGTCAGCTCTCATCCAAAAGTTTCATATAGTGACTCACATGGTTCTTTCTTACAAGTTTGTTATATATAGCTTTTACAATAGACTTTATGGTGTGGGAAAACACAGTTTATTAATTTATGAGAAGAGGTTGGATATAGCCCTGAATGATCCTGGGAGTTATGTTGTTGTGGGCTTCATGCCCCTGGTAGGGTCACTCATGGCAAACAGGTCCTGGGAGACGGGTCAGACTAAGAGCGGTTCAGAAGCCCCCCATGATGAGCATTAATACAAGGCCAGTTACGTCCCCCAGACTGACATTACCGGGTCCCCACCCTGGAGCCAGAATTTGGGTCGTGGACCCACCACCTGCGGGAGGAGCCGTGAGGGATGGGTGCGAAGATATTTGGGCGGTAGTCAAAGGCAGATCTTCGAACATGGAGACTGGCTCTGGGGACATGGAATGTCACCTTGATGGGGGGAAGGAGCCTGAGCTTGTTCAGGAGGTTGAGCATTACCACTATATATAGTTGGCCTCACCTGCATTGCCTCTCCATTTCTCTGGTGTTGCCCACGCGGAGCGGCGGCAAGCTGGTGTGGGCTTGCTCAGAGCTTCTCCCAGATCCTGGGGGAGGCTGGGAATTATGGGGCTGTCTTGGCTGACACATCTCTGCAACATCGCATGGTGGTCGGGGACAGTGCCACTGGACCGAGGTGGTGGTCCCTGTATAAGAAGGGGGACCGGAGAATGTTTTCCAATTACAGGGGAATCAAACTCCTCAGCCTTCCCGGTAAGGCCTATTCCAGGGTACTGGAGAGGAGAACCAATAGTTGAACCTCGGACTCAGGAGGAGCAGTGTGGTTTTCCTCCCAGTCGCGGAACACTGGACCAGCTCTATACTCTCCATCGAGTCCTCGAGGGCTCATGGGAGTTTGCCCAACCAGTCACCATGTATTTTGTGGATCTGGAGAAGGCATTTGACCATGGTTCTCGACTGGAAAAAGGTTGTTTGCCCTCTCTGGGTGGCTAGTGAGTCTCTGCCTGACATAGAGGAGTTCAAGTATCTTGGGGTCTTGTTAATGAGTGAGGGAAGGATGGAGCGTGAGATTGACAGACAGATCATTGGAGCGCCTGCAGTGATGCAGTCGCTGTATTGTTCCGTTGTGGTAATGAAGGAGCTGAGCCGGAAGCCAAAGCTCTCGATTTACCGGTCAATCAACGTTCCTACCCTCACCTATGGTCATGAGCATGGATATAAGCGGCCGAAATGAGTTTCCTCCGTTGGGTGGCCAGGTGCACACTTAGGGATAGGGTGAGGAGCTCGGTCACACGGGAGAAGCTTGGAGTAGAGCCACTTCTCCTACATGTCAAGAGGAACCAGTTGAGGTGGCCCGGGCATCTGTTCAGGATGCCTCCTGGACGCCTCCCTAGGGAGGTGTTCTGGGCATGTCCCACCGGGAGGAGGCTCTGAGGAAGACCCAGGACATGCTGGAGGAACTATGTCTCTCAGCTGGCCTGGGAATGCCTTGGGGTCCCACCGGAGGAGCTGGAGGACGTGTCCGGGGTGAGGGGAGTCTGGGAGTTCCCGCTTAGACTGTTGCCTCCGCGACCCAGCCCCGGATAAGCGGAAGAAAATGGATGGATAGATGGATGGTTGAGTAATACTGTGTCAGCTTTAACATTCCTCTTATCTGTCTTTGCGATATATCAAAATACATTTACCTTGAAAGGATTTTGGAAATGCGTTTGCTGTTTAACAGAATTATTCTGAACATTGATGGTTTACCCTATACAATACATGTAAACCAGAACAGAATTTCTCAAAAACTGAAAACACAGTATCCATCCATCCATTTTCTTCCGCGCATCCGGGGCCGGGTCGCGGAGGCAGCAGTCTAAGCAGGGACTCCCAGACTTCCCTCACCCCGGACACGTCCTCCAGCTCCTCCGGTGGGACCCCAAGGCGTTCCCAGGCCAGCCGAGAGACATAGTCCCTCCAGCGTGTCCTGGGTCTTCCCCGGGGCCTCCTCCCGGTGGGACATGCCCAGAACACCTCCCTAGGGAGGCGTCCAGGATGCCTCCTGGACAGATGCCCGAGCCACCTCAGCTGGTTCCTCTCAACGTGTAGGAGCAGCGGCTCTACTCCGAGCTCCTCCCGTGTGACCGAGCTCCTCACCCTATCCCTAAGGGTGCGCCCGGCCCATTTCAGCCGCTTGTATCCGCGATCTTGTCCTTTCGGTCATTACCCAAAGCTCATGACCATAGGTGAGGGTAGGAACGTAGATTGACCGGTAAATCGAGAGCTTCGCCTTCCGGCTCAGCTCCTTCTTTACCACAACGGACCGATACAGCGACCGCATCACTGCAGACGCTGCACCGATCCGCCTGTCAATCTCCTGCTCCATCCTTCCCTCACTCGTGAACAAGACCCCGAGATACTTGAACTCCTCCACTTGGGGCAGAGACTCACCACCCACCCGGAGAGAGCAAACCACCTTTTTCCGGTCGAGAACCATGGCCTCGGATTTGGAGGAGCTGATTCTCATCCCAGCCGCTTCACACTCGGCTGCAAACCGCCCCAGTGCCTGCTGCAGGTCCTGGCTCGAAGAAGCCATCAGGACAACATCATCTGCAAACAGCAGAGATGAGATCCTGTGGTTCCCAAACCAGACCCCCTCCGGCCCCTGGCTGCGCCTAGAAATTCTGTCCATAAATATAATGAACAGAACCGGTGACAAAGGGCAGCCCTGGCGGAGTCCAACATGCACTGGGAACAGGTCTGACTTACTGCCGGCAATGCGAACACAGCTCCTGCTCCGGTCATACAGGGACCGGACAGCCCTTAGCAAAGAGCCCCGGACCCCATACTCCCAGAGCACCCCCCAAAGGACACCACGAGGGACACGGTCGAATGCCTTCTCCAGATCCACAAAACACATGTGGACTGGTTGGGCATACTCCCATGAGCCCTCGAGGACCCGATGGAGAGTATAGAGCTGGTCCAGTGTTCCACGACCAGGACGAAAACCACACTGCTCCTCCTGGATCCGAGGTTCGACTATCGGTCGGATTCTCCTCTCCAGTACCCTGGAATAGACCTTACCGGGAAGGCTGAGGAGTGTGATTCCCCTGTAATTGGAACACACCCTCCGGTCCCCCTTCTTATACAGAGGGACCACCACCCGGTCTGCCATTCCACAGGTACTGTCCCCGACCGCCACGCGATGTTGCAAAGACGTGTCAGCCAAGACAGTCCCACAACATCCAGAGACTTGAGGTACTCAGGACGGATCTCGTCCACCCCCGGAGCCTTGCCACCGAGGAGCTTGCCAACCACCTCAGTGACTTCAGCCAGGGTGATGGACGAGATCGCCTCTGGGTCCCCAGTTTCTGCTTCCTCCTCGGAAGACGTGACAGTGGGATTGAGGAGATCCTCAAAGTATTCCTTCCACCGCCCGACAACATCCCCAGTCGAAGTCAGCAGCTCTCCACCCGCACTGTAAACAGTGTTGGTGAAGCACTGCTTTCCCCTCCTGAGGCGTTGGACGGTTTGCCAGAATCTCTTTGAGGCCGTCCGATAGTCCTCCTCCATGGCCTCCCCGAACTCCTCCCAACCCCGAGTTTTTGCCTTTGTGACTGCCCGAGCCGCGGCACGCTTGGCCCGCCGGTACTCATCAGCTGCCTCAGGAGTCCCATGAGCCAACAAGGCTCGATAGGACTCCTTCTTCAGCTTGACGGCATCCCTTACTTCCGGTGTCCACCACCGGGTTCGGGGATTGCCGCCGCGACAAGCACCACAGACCTTACGACCACAGCTACGAGCAGCCGCATCGACAATAGAGGTGGAGAACATGGCCCACTCGGAGTCCATGTCTCCAACCTCCCCCGGGATCAGGGAGAAGCTCTCCCGGAGGTGGGAGTTGAAGACCCCCCTGACAGAGGGCTCCGCCAGACGTTCCCAGCAGACCCTCACAATGCGCTTGGGCCTGCCAGGTCTGTCCGGCTTCCTCCTCCGCCAGCGGATCCAACTCACCACCAGGTGGTGATCAGTTGACAGCTCAGCCCCTCTCTTCACCCGAGTGTCCAAGACACGTGGTCGGAGGTCAGATGACACGACAACAAAGTCGATCATCGACCTCCGACCTAGAGTGTCCTGGTGCCATGTGCACCGATGGACACCCTTGTGCTCGAACATGGTGTTTGTTATGGACAAGCTGTGACTAGCACAGAAGTCCAATAACAAAACACCACTCGGGTTCAGATCGGGGAGGCCATTCCTCCCAATCACGCCCCTCCAAGTGTCACTGTCGTTACCCACATGGGCGTTGAAGTCCCCCAGGAGAACAACGGAGTCCCCGGTTGGTGCACTGTCTAGTACCCCTCCCAGGGACTCCAAGAAGGCCGGGTACTCTGCACTGCTGTTAGGCCCGTAGGCCGACACAACAGTGAGAGACCTGTCCCCGACCCGAAGGCGCAGGGACGCGACCCTCTCGTTCACCGGAGTGAACCCCAACACGCAGCGGCTGAGCTGTGGGGCAATGAGCAAGCCCACACCAGCTCGCCGCCGCTCCCCGCGGGCAACGCCAGAGAAATGGAGAGTCCAACCCCTCTCAAGAAGTTGGGTTCCAGAGCCCAAGCTGTGCGTGGAGGTGAGGCCGACTATATCTAGCCGGTAACGCTCAACCTCCCGCACAAGCTCAGGCTCCTTCCCCCCCAGCGAGGTGACATTCCATGTCCCCAGAGCTAGTCTCCATGTCCGGAGATCCGGTCGTCGAGGTCCCCGCCTTCGACTGCTGCCCGGATCTCTCCGCACCCGCCCCTCATGGCTCTTCCCGCAGGTGGTGGGTCCACGGGAGGACGGCCCCACGTCGTTTCTTCGGGCTGGGCCCGACCGGGCCCCGTGGGGAAAGGCCCGGCCACCAGGCGCTCGCTGCCGAGCACCCACCCCAGGCCTTGCTCCAGGTTGGGGCCCCGGTAACGCCAGTATGACATCCTTAAATCACACAGTTACACAAAATCATGACTCATGGCTAATGTGCCTTGCTCAAGGACAAAAAAACAGTATGTAGTCTTATGTTTAGTGGGTGACAGTCTTATGTTTAGTGGGTGACAGTTCTCTATTATATCTCTCTATTATATCTATCTATCTATTCTATCTTTTATTATATCTTTTTCTCCCTTTAAGTATTTCATTTGATTTTTTTAAGCATATCTTTTTAACTTTGTGCATGCCCTTATTTGTATTTGTATTTGTATTTATTCAGTGTGTTTATGTTGCACTTTTTCACCGTATCAAGTTCCTAGTTTGTGAACTGTGTTCACAGACTATGGCAATAAAAGTCTTCTGATTCTGATTCTGATTCAGATTTAGGGCTTTTTGATGCCTACATCTTTATCAGCATGTAGAAAGACTTAATAATGAACAATTCGTTTATTAAGAATTATTAAGACTTAGTAACTACTTAACTTATACCCTAATCCTGACTCATAACCCCTTTATTAAATTGTTTCTAAGCCTGAATCATTCTTAATAATTAGTTTATTCATTGTGAATATAGTCATTTTATTAGGGTTTTTTCTAAAAATGTAGTTATTATAAAGTGTTACCCTTATTTGCAGTACATCTGAACAATCATGTACAGTTTAGCCCATGAACACGACAAAATAATTTGAAATAAAGAAAATATAAAAACAAAAATATACATACAAAAAAAAATCACATTGAATAATTATGACATCATATTGCCATAGAGAGGAATTGCATGTCACCTGTGATGTCAGTGTTCTAGAACTTTAGAACCCCTCTCTCTTTGGTAAAGATACCAGCTCATTTCAGCCATAATGACTAAGTCAAAGATAGAGAGAGGCAGCACAAGAGATTGTCCCACATCGAGAGACCAAAACTAAACCTAAACATGAGCGATAACAGTTTGATCAGAGACTGTGCGTTGGAGACTTTAAACTCCTTCAGGAAAAACAATACAATGTGTGACGCGATGCTGGAAGCAGATTTGCAGCTGTACCATGCTCACAAAGTCATACTGATGAGCTGCAGCGAATATTTCAGGTGAGAACAAGAGGAGTAAGGTTTGAACTTAATTAAACAGGTGTGGTTTTAATACAGCTACTGACCTTGCATACTACCTTGAGCAAGACACTTCACCCATTATTGTTACTGTGAAACTAATGGTGGCAGTCCTTGGTGAATGACTGATGGTGCCTCGTCATATGGGGTGAAGATGCCAGATATTGCATCTACTTCTTTGTCTGTTTGTCCCAGGGCAGTGTGTCTAGTGTCAACAGTTTATAACACCACATGTTTAGGGTTGAATGGGCAACACTGAATGTTCAAGAAAAGCTCTATACAAGACTAATGCAAAATTATTATAATTACTTAGACCTATTTTTAATTTGATAAGTTGTGAGTCAAAGCTCCTTGTCAAAGCCCTCGCCAGATCTCAGGAGTGGGCCTGGTTAATACCTGGAAGGGAGGCCGCTGCAAATACCATGTGCCACAGTGGGTCATTGTGTCCTTAGGCAAGACACTTAAACCACATTGCCTTGTATGAATGTGGTGTTTGAGTGTGTGAGTGTTGGTAATGGTTGAAGGTGTTGATGGAGCAGATTGGCAGCCTCACATCAATGAGTCTACCCCGGGAAGTTGTGCCCACAATAGTATCTTACAACCCCCTAGTGTGGAGTTAATGAATAAAGCCACTAAGTACAATTGTCATAGTGAGTTATAGAAGATATTCATTCATCAGTCTACACTTCAGCTCTTATGGGAACACAGAAGAATTACAAAACGTTTCAAACTAGTACAAATAAAATGTACCCTTGGTAAATATTGACACCGGAAATGTGTTGTTCCATCTGTGATTTATTTAATTATATGTGGATATAGTAATAATCCTCACAGGCCTATTGACAACTTAACATTAAACTTTATATTTCACTCTCTCTCTCCATAGCACTCTCTTCACCGGAGCGTGGACCGACCCTTCCAAACAAGTTTACTCCATCCCAGGTATTGGCGCTGAGATCATGGAGATCATTGTGTCCTTATGCTACACCCACGATGCAGCGCTAACTGATGCTAACGTGAAAGATGTGCTCGTGGCAGCAGACATGCTAATGATGCCAGGACTGAGGAGGTTCTGCTACAGCTCCATGGAGAGACGACTCTGTGTGGCCAACTGCATTGGAGTGTGGCAGCTGCTGCATTACTACCAGTGCCCAGAGGTGGAGAGACTGGTACGTCAAATCATTTTTAATTTTGACAGAATTTGTAGAAATCGTTGCAAATGAATGTTAGAGTGAAGAACTGTCCATCACAGTATATACCACTTTCTTGTGCAGTGGTTGCTTTTTATGATCAGTGAGGTGCTCATATATTAGAATATTTTATTTGAGCTAGGACTTGACCAAAACCAGCTTGTACTCAACTAAATGAGATGTTAAACAGGACTAAAGTTGGCCTCAAATTTTGTCAGAACAAGTGGTACGCTTACCCCACATTACGAACCACTACTCTTGGGCATACTCCCTGATACTCCCTGTTTCATTCTATAACCCATGGATTGTCTCTTTAGCCAGTTAATTGTTTGATGGAATTTTAGTCGATCAAAATTTGTATTTCATGACTAATTTTATTTAGATTATAAGGAATTATATGGAGCAGCTGTAGAAATGATAAGTTAAAGACTGAATTAGTTGGAGGTATTGAATTTTTTACTATTAAGTTTAATCTGTCTTTATAAAATGCATTCTTTCCTTGTACTTTTTTCTGCATAAATAGTTGTTTTTGCATTAAATCCTGTGCCGGTATACTGCTATGAGTGCAGTTTAGGTCAAAAACATAGAGATCCATAATAGTTTTGAGAGCTTTTGCCACACCCCCTTGTTGGTCAAATAATCTATTGGCAGGACATGTCTACCAATAATTTCTTTAGTCAACTACAGCTCTATTAGTTTCTCTAACTTCTCTGTCTCTGTTTTTAGGCTCACCAGTTTATTTTGCGTGAGTTCGAGGCCCTGGATGCTGGCTCCTCTGAGTTTAAGGACCTGTCATTGCAGCAGCTGAGCAAACTGCTGCAGGACGACTGTCTGGTCTTGACCGACGAGAGGATCGCCATTGAGGCCATTTTGAAGTGGATCTTCTACAAACCAAGGAAGAGACAAAGGTTTCTGCCATGCCTGCTCAAACTGGTAACATGCACAGACTTAGTACAATATGACTTTGAGTGTGTCACATAAACTGTATACATAAATGGACATAGCTAACCTGCTAGCCGCCACATTCCAAATAGGGAGTGATCATGGGCACTCTTCCAGCTCCTTCGATTCCATTTCACTTTACATTATGAAAATGTCACCCCTCTCTCTGTAACTGTAACTGATCCTGATATTTTTATTTAGCCGTTTTATCCATAAATCAAGATATGAACATTAATAAGAGATAAATCAGCTGCCTTCTTTCCCTGAGGTCGCTCCCACTAGTGTTAGCAACATGTTTGATTGACAGCGTCGCTAAGAGGTGGGAAAGTGGCGTTACCTTCAATAGCTTTACTCCAGATTGGTTCTTTGGTTGCTATGATACTCCCGGGCGGAAATCCAAACTCCAAATTTTCCCCTATAACTGCTAGCCTTGATGAGTTTCATTTGACTGTAGCCAAACACTGTGGGTCTTTACACAGTCTATGGTGTGTCTTGAAAATTGCTATATAAATAAATGTAGGCTATTATTATGTGTTATTATAGTCACGTTAAATGGCTTGAATTCATATTATCATTTTGTTTGGGTAGGGCCTACATATATACAGTGTTTCTCAAACTGTGGTGCATGTACCACATTTTGGGTGTTGGGTGGGTGTGCCTAATGTAGAGTTAATTTATTCACCTCCATTTACTTTCCTCTTGTTTAGAACTACAGTGCAAATGATGTAGTTTACTTTTAAACTTAGTTTAGCCCTAGATTATACCTGGAATAATCCTGCTGAACTTATTGAATCTACTTTAAACTTCTCAATACTGTTTAAATTCATAGTCATTTACCCACTTTTGATGTTTTCTTTTTTTGTGTTACTGCATTTTTTTTTTTATAATTATAATGATGATTTTAAGCACAGATCATTAATATTTGAGAGAGCACTGAAAACAAGCAACTGCTAATAACATGCATTTTAGATCAGAACTTGTCTTTATTGTGGAGATTTGAGAATTACCGAAATGATGCTAAATGCTGTTTGACATTAAAGGTGCACTGCGTAACTTTCGGTAATGTAAACAGATGTAAAATCCAAAGAAAATCCAATGTATCAGTATCAGTATATATCAGATATACCAGTATTAACTTATTTTTAGTATACTTTTAGCTTTCCAGTCTTAGATTAATAACAGTCTCTTCCCGTTACAGTCCATGAGAAGTATAAACGGGTATGCTGGTGTGCGATATTTGCGCTGACTGCCCTGCATGACATTAGTAAAAAACAATTCAGCAGAATAACCAACATTTATGTCTTTTGTTTAAATTTTTAGGTGCGAATGGGCATGATCCCATTGGATAAACTCATTCTAGACCTGGAAGAAGATCAGTTCATTGTGACTCACAATAAGTGCGGTCCAATTATAGAGGCCGCCAAGTCTGCAGTGAACCGAAACAACACGCTATCTGAATATTGCTACACTTTTATGCGCCCACGTCTGCCCAAGAGTGCCTTGTCTGTGACCGGAGGGAAGAGAGAAGATGGGAGCCACTCTGGAGTCTTGGCCTACGATAACAGCGCCAACATGTGGTCAGACATCACCAGTCAAATATCAGGGGTAAGATAAGCAAACATATGACTCTTGTTTTAGATTAGAAAGTACACAACAAGTATGCAAATTAACCTTTATGGACTGTCATAGTATCATATGTATTACAATAAATGATGATATTGAAACTACATTATGCCAATGACATAACCCTAAATGTTAAAACAGGAGCTGCAATAAATAAATAGTAGAATGAAACATGCTAAAGTTAGTATCTAACCCAAGGTCAGTTTTTTTTTTTTTTTTTTTTTTTATTTATTTGTCTTGGGCAAATAGACATCTTTTCTCTTGCATAGCCTATGCAGCCACAATCGATGTCAATCAACATGATACAAGAGACAAGGAAAAATAAACAAAAACAGACAGCAAAACACACACCAAAAAAAAAAAAAAAAAAAAAAAAAAAAAGAGTATCTCCGATTGCCCAAAAAGGAGTGGGAAGAAGAAAACTTATTTAATCCCACCCCCTCTGCTATTATTTCTTAATTTTAGCATACTTTACTTCCTTTTCATGATTGTATTACATGATTACATTGGGGATTATGAGTTAAACTCATGCAACTTATGTGTTACATCATATTGGATAAGGTGCCAACAATGGTAAGGAAAGTTATTAATACCAACAATGGTAACGGACAGTAAATACCAACAATGGTAATGAACAGCAATACAGCAATAGTAATGGACAATAAATACGACAATAGTAATGGACAGCAAAATACAACAATGGTAATGGACAACAAATACCAACAATGGTAATGGACAACAGATACCAACAATGGTAAGAAATGGCAGATACAAGCCAGCATTACAAGATTACTGAAATTATATTAAGACTCTTCCTCTAGATACTGCGACCAGATCATATTTTTATATCGATGCTTGAACGTACTGATACTATGGCATTGCTTGATGTGTATATCCAGACTGTTCCAAAGTTTAACACCACACACCGATACACAGAAACTTTTTCGAGTAGTTCTAACTTTAGGCAATTTGAATTTCTCATATTCTCTAAGATTGTATGTTCTCTCTTTGGCTGTAAACAAAACTTGCAGCTTACTCGGTAACACGTTTATGGAAGCTTTAATAGTATAGTTAATGTACATATTTTACAAGATCAGGAATTTTTTAGGAGCTTTGAATATATGAATAAAGCATGTGTGTGCTCCAAGTATCCGACTTTATGGATGATTCGCAAAGCACGTTTCTGTAATACAACTAGTGGATTAAGTGTAGATTGGTAAGTATTCCCCCACACTTCAACACAATAAGTGAGGTATGGGAGTACTAAGGAACAGTATAAAGTACGTAGGGCATTTTGATCAAGGTAGTTTTTTGCTTTATTTATTATTGCGAGGCTTTTGAGATTTTGCTTTTATTTGTCTAATATGGGCTTTCCATGATAATTTATTGTCTATTATAACACCCAAAAATTTTTATCTCATTTACACTTTCAATTTGAACATCATCAATCAGGATTGGTAGCTCTGTATTAATTTTTGAATTTCCAAAAAGCATAACTTTTGTCTTCTTTAAATTAAGCGATAATTTGTTGCAATCCATCCACTTTTTTATTTTATCAAGTTCCTTGTTTACAGTACAAATGAGTTCATTGTAATTTGGACTACTGTAAAATATGTTAGTATCATCCGCAAATAAGATAAGTTTTAATGACGGGGATACATTAAAGATATCATTATGTATATATTAAACAGTTTTGGCCCCAAAACGGAGCCCTGGGGAACTCCACAAGCAATACCAAGCATATCAGAAGTGTGCACTCCATCTGTACAAATTGTTCTCTCTTTGTGAGATACGTTCGTAACCAGTTACCGGCTAGTCCTCTGATCCCATATCGTTCAAGCTTTTTAGTAAAATATCATGATTGATGGTATCGAAAGCTTTTTTTCAGGTCTATGAAGATACCAATAGCATATTGTTTTTGGTCCAATGCATTTGTGATTTCCTCTGTTGCATCAATGATTGCCATTGAAGTTGTTCTTTTTGCTCTAAACCCGTATTGTCTCTCGTTGATAATTTGATGCTTATCTAAAAATGTTTCAAGACGTGAATTAAACAGTTTTTCAAGAATTTTTGAAACTGTGGTAGTAAAGAGATTGGTCTGTAATTCGTAAAGCAGTGTTTGTTGTCACTTTTGAATATTGGAATTACTTTTGCGGTTTTCATTTTTTGGGGAACTGACCTGACTGAAATGATAAGTTGCAGATATGCGTCAGAGGTTTTGCTATGTTATCTATTACCTTTTTTATTAAAGCCATATCAATATCATGACAATCTCTGGATGTCTTACCTTTACACTTGAGAACAATACTTGTCACCTCCTGAACATTTGTTGCAGATAAAAACATAGAATGTGGATTTTGATCAATACTTATCCTACACTGACAAGCTTTATTATCATGAATTTTTGCAGCCAGCTGTGAACCCACGTTAATAAAGAAATGATTAAAGCTATTGGTTACATCACTCATGTTATGAATTTCACCATTTGTATT
>NW_022986711.1:0-42230 GCF_009829125.3 Periophthalmus magnuspinnatus
TTGTTATAAAAGAAATAAAGAGATAAAAAGAAACAACAGCAAGAGAAATCAACTTAAAGAAAGAAGAACTTCGTCCTTTTGGGCAGTTTGATACCAAATACTGACTGACTGAGGTATCACAAAGTATTTACTCTAAAGAAAAAAAGAAAAAAAAAATAATATAAAAATTTTGTAAAATACATTTTTTTAATATTTTAGTTTATCTGATGCGAAGGTAAAATTCATAGTTATATCTTTGTTATGGATATCAGATCGATTTAAAATATTTCTGCTGAAAAATGGATAGTAACAGATTCTTGTTCAGGTTTAATTAAAGCAGTGTTAAAAGTATAACCTGGCAAAAGACTGATCTTACAGTGTTAAAATGGGCTCTTTATAATATCAATGTGGAACCAGTCATTAAGATAAACAAATGAATGTTACAAGATTAAAACAACCACTTTTTTGGAGTCATAAATGTGTTAGATCAATTTGTTCTGTTTTTACTCTTGATAACTTTGTCAGTAATTATAAATAAAATGTTTTTGGCAGAAAATCAGCAAAGATCAGAAGGAGGCGTTCAAGATGGATTATGGTGCAGCTTCAGGTCAGTATCAGTATGACTTTATAATAATCATATAAGTATAACTATGTTTTTATAACTCTGACAAAGACACAACTCCAGATGTCTCAAATGTTAGAATACAAGGCCCATCATTGTTGATAATGGATAACTGTCCATTGTCAAGAACCTTCTGAAAGCCTCATGCTCTTTGCCCTTTTTCCACCCAAAGTGACTCTTGTAATTCAATAGATATATTCAGAGATGATTTAATCATCCACAGTGAAGGTGAAATCATACCTAAAAATATACATGTTTTTAGGCCTATATTACATATACTACCATCTAGGAATGTTGTGCATTATTCATTCACTCCACACTCTGTGGTAGTAAGCTAATGTAGTCACAGCTGCCCCAGGGCAGACTGACGGAACAGAGTCTACCAATCCGCACCACTGGCCCCTCCCACCATCAACACTCACACACTGCTTTCATACCAGGCAATGTGGGTGAAGTGTCTTGCTTAAGGGACGCAAAAACAAAAAAAAATTATATTTGACCAATTTGTTTAGATTTGATTGTAAGATCTATACAAAATATAGAAGTTACAAGACAGGAATTATGCCATTAAATACATTAATTTTATCATTTACAACTGTGAGTGTAGAACTTCAAAAAAGTACATTTATGAATTTTATTTCTCAAAATTAATAAAATATAATTATGCCTTTTCCCCAGTTTTATTTTCATATCACACAGATTCCATATTTCCATGGCGATGTGCCATGATGATGTCACTGATCATGTGTAAGCCTTTACTAATGGCAACCCAGCTGTGTGAGTTCAACACTTTTTCCCGAGAACTTCATGAGTTGGTCACATCTTTCCATACCTCTGCACATTTTCTCAAGCAGCTCCTACAGTTTTCACTCAAACTCCCCCCAAAGTTTGATCGAAGCAGCGATTTGAGCTCATCTACAAAATGGTATGAAGGTTTTTGCAGGAAATCTTTGAATATTTTGCTACTCACATTTGTGGAAAGCATACACTATATTTGGTGCAACAAAATATAGAAATTAAACTACAACTAATTTAAAGAGTATCTCCGTGAACTCCCAGTAGAAAATAGACTAGGCTACTTCTCAAGGCAATGTAAAGATATTAAATGTACCTTCACACTTGTCCCAATTTAGTCCTGGTTTGGTCCTGATGTGGACTGGTTTAGTCCGGATGTGGACTGGTTTAATCCGGTTCTAGTCCTCATTTTGTTCTGATGTAGCCTTGTCTTGGTCCTGTTCTAGTCCTGGTTTAGTTCAGCTTGAAATTTCACATAGCCATTAAAAACAAAGAAAAAAAAACTATGTAAATGACAATCCAGTGTTTGCTATGAAGAAGTGGCTCTCTGAAAAGTGGTCTCTCAGTTTTAACAGAAAGTCAGTGGTCTTGTTAAGTCAGATTTACAATGACCAAAATGTAAAAATGTACTTATGTCACTGTTCTATACAAATATACCAATTCTTGTTTAAACCTTTCCTCCCTCAGGTTTATTCTTACGTTATGGTTGCCGATAAAGGCCCGGTTGCCGTGAACAGTATCATCTCCTCTGGCTCAGAGAGTTACGAGGTGAAGAAGATCCTGGGCTCAGGTGCTTTCGGGGTGGTCTCCCTGTGCCACAAGCTCTCTACTGACCATAAGGTGGCGCTGAAGATGATCAACATCATTCAAGTCCTAGAGAACCCAGCAAACGAGGTACTATATCAAAGCATGAACGTGGTGCTAGATAGTGGGGCCCAGAGAGACAGAAGTGATCACGTGGCTCTGGTTGCTCCAGTGTTGGCTTTTGTTGCTATGAACAGGCCTAAAATGTTATATGTTTGACTGTTGTATGTTTTATTTTATGGTGTAAACTGAGAGAAAGCTAGTAGGTGACACATTTGCTTTCAACGTTACTTCTGCTAACATCTTAACTAACTTCAAACATTATGTGTATGTGACCCTCTCCTCTGTCTCCTCCACAGGCTGCCATGCTCCATACCCTGATGGAGCAGGGAGGTGCCCGCGCTCACATCGTGGAGTGGTTTGGCTCCTTTTTCTTCAAGGACCACTACGTGCATGAGTTTGAGGTTCTGGACATGTGCCTTGTAGACTATATCCAAAAGAACGGCACGCTCAAACTCAAGGAGATTCGCCCACTCCTGCATCAGGTCTGACTTTTCACACACTTATCAAGACAAAAAAAAAGTTTAGATTTATAACAGTAAAAAATGAAATACTGGGACGTTAACAGAGCAGAGAAATTCAGTCTGGAGCTGCTTCATGAGGTGTGTTTTGACTGGTTCTGGTGCTCTGACCGGTTCACCTTGGTGGAATAAGGTTCTACAGAGTCTGCGTTCCCTCTTGTCCTCTCAATGTGGTGTTTAGCTCCTCCTTGGCTAAAGCAGAACCAGAGCCAAAGAGAGCCGGTCCCCTTTGGGAGGTAGTACCTTGCGTGGGTCGATTTGTAGCCCTCAAACATCCAGGGTTTAAGACGGTGGAAATCCTTGGCTGGTTTTAATCCACTCTGCGTCGTCCCACTGTTAAATGAGATTCAAACAAAGCGGTACCAGACTGAAGGTTTTTATGGAATAGAATGAGAAACTGACAATTGACTGACCAGGCGAACCAATTGAAGGATTAATCATTTGTGTAATTTAGGGTTAGGATTTTACTCAGGAATGACTTAATAATTCTGCAAACACGTTTCAACTGTTTTATTGTTGTAAATATCTGATTGCTTACTGTATAACTTGTACTTGACCATTCAAAATTTGGACACACGGTATTATTTATGGTTCTTTTTTATTTCATATTATGGTGGTGAACTTTAAAATACATTCAAACAGAAGGCGTGTCCAAACCTTTGAATGGTTGTGTATAACTGTATCTGTAAGTTGTGCTGACCAGATCTTCCTCTCTTGCAGATGGGCGCCGCTCTGTCCTTCCTAAAGACTTTAGGCATCGTGCACGCTGACCTGAAGCACGATAATATCATGATGGTGGACACAGTCTCCAAACCTCTGCAGATCAAGATAATCGACTTTGGCCTGGCTCGGCACGTGTCCCACATACATCAGGGAATCAAAGTGCAGACACGTAACCACAGGTAAAATTACACACTGTTATGATGGAACAGAACAAGGACAAACAGCATCTGGAGTCAGTCTAACACTATCCTCTTATTATGTTGTGTGCAGAGCTCCAGAGGTGTTCCTGGGAGGCACCGTACGATCAAGGCATAGACATGTGGTCCATCGGCTGCATGATCATAGAACTGTTCCTTGGATATTTTCTGTTCCCCGGGTGTGATGAGCATGATCTGGTAAGACTAAAATAACTATATAAATATATATTGTATTTAGGAAGACCACTGTTATTATCTATAGACATTTGAGTTGTCAAAATTATCAAAAATCAGATACTGAAACTAGTATTGAAGATTCACATTTGAGCAGGTATCAATACTAAAAAGTCACATTCACAGGACAGAAATGAACCTTTCCTGAATAGCTTTAGAACGATCTTGAGCTGTATCAGAACAAGTATAAGACGACAAAGACTAGTATACACCCACGGACCACTATGGAATCTACCTGAGTGACTGAGGGATGTGTAATCCCTCAGACATAAAGCCACATGGGAATATAAAAGAAAGTACTACCACTTGATGTTAAAAATCACATTCTATTGTCTAAAGAGAGCATCTTTTTTTAATCATAGTGGTATCGGAATCAGTATTGAGTATCAAGTCTGTTCTTTAACATTGAAATCAGATTTGAAATTTTTCAGTTTGAAATTCATGACGACACTAATAGAAATATAAAAGAAAGTTAGATGAAACCAAATTTATAAAAAATGCTTTGTAACTTTCTGGAGGTGGCACCTGCATGATCCATTGCAGTAACTAATTGTGTTGTGTTGTTTTCACAGTTCTGCAGTATAATCAAAACTGTTGGACTTCCTTCAGATGAGCTCCTGGAGAAGGGTCGGTATACGAACATGTACCTGACCTACGAATACAACCGCTGGTTATTCAAAGTGAGTAACCCATTTTCACCATTATTGCACATTTGGATTAGTGTGTAGAGGTTATGCACTCATGTCAGTCCCATTCAGTACCTCCTTAAGTTCAGAATGAGAGGTAAAAGCTAATGTCATAATTTAAAGGTCGTATATTATACAAAACATATTCTTTAAGCCATGTTATGATGTTGTTACCTCATCAAAAAACATACTTGAAGAACTTTTGCCACTCACTGCTGACACTGCTGACTTTCGGTGCATAACCTCTCTTGTAACACTGACTTGAAGCTAACATATCTGTTCTTCTGTCTGTAGAATACCTATGAGGTTGCTCCCACCACCTCGACGCTGGCCAGTGAGTTCGAAGTAAGTATGCTTTTAATATCTTTATGCATCGTAAACAGAATAACATCATATTTCGAGCATTTCAAGCCCATGAATCCTAGAAACCCCACCCCCTTCTCCCCCATCTCTCTCCCCTGTAATCCTGCAGACCCCTCCCCTCCTCCCCCCTTATTCTCCCCTTTAGTCTCCAAACCCCATCTCTCCTCCCTCCTCAGTCTTAAACTTTAGTCCTCCGAACCCCACCTCTCCTTCGCACTTCACTCTCCCCTTTAATCCTGCAGACCTCTCCCCCTCCGCCCCTTTCATTCTCCCTTTTCATTCTCCTTTTTAATCCTCCAGACCCCACCCGTCCTTCCCCTCGCTCTCCCCCTTAGTCTTCCAGGCACTGCCCAGTTAAACAGCTCATTTGGACTGTGGCTGTGGGGGTGGAGTTTAGGTCCTTAGTCCCAACTTTAAACTTGAATTATTAAACTTTACTACTGCTTTACTCTGACAAATATGGGTATTGTGTGTACTTTGGACCATCCTTAACGTGTTTTCTCTCATTTGCAGTACACTCCTGTGAATGAAGCAGACAAGCGTGACAGTGAGTGTTTCCTGGACCTGGTGAGTCTGATGCTGAAGCCAGACCCCGCAAAACGCATCAGCCCAGAAGAACTTCTCAAACACCCCTTCATCACCATGGAACATCTGAAAGCCTTAAGGGACCTTCATCCAGATCAGTGAGTACAGCCAGGAACAAAACTGGGACTAGAGCAGGACTAGACCAGGACTAAATCAAAACAAGACAAGGACTAAAACATGACTACATCTGGACTAGACTGGGACTAAACAGGACTAGACCAAGACTAAACCATGGCCAAACCAGGGTTAGACCAGGACTAAATCAAGACTAGACCAAGAATAGACCAGGACTAAACCAGGACCAAAACCAAGCATTAGGACTAACTCAAGACTAGGACTTGGACTAAATCAAGACTAAAAAGGAACCACCACCCAGATCAGTGACTATAGCTAGATTCAAAACTGACATTAGAAGAGGACTAAACCAGAAAACAACACAAGAAAACAAACTAACTCAACAAGAAAAGCCTGTATTAATGAAAGTATTTCTAGTACTTTTAATTACAGGTCAGTCTAGTCTAACCCTGACTCTCTCTTCTAGTGTCTTGGAGTGTGAAAAGTCCATGTGGGATGTTGTGGGATGTGTCGAACACAAAGAGCTGAGCTGCAGTGACATAGACGATGATGAAGAGATCTTTATGGACTCCAGATCTTCAGAGGAGAAGCACAGTTTACCTGCTGAAGAACCCAGAACTTCCACAGAGGAGAAGCAGAGTGCTCCATCAAAGTCATGCAAACGCAAACACGAGGAGGACCAGGACACAATGTGAGTAACACTAACCAAACCAGATTTAAAGATACACTCTGTAACTTGCATGATGAGGGATTCACCATTTGCTTGCCTCCATGGAGGCAAGCAAAGGCATTTATTTATCTTGAAATCTTTGACAGTATGGGATTAAACATATATATTATACAGTTATTCAATTTCAGGGTTTAGAGTATGTATTACCGGGAGGGGTCAGGGGGGTGCCATCAGAAATATGGGGACCAAAAGAGCTACATTATGGCCCTGGAACCAAGACACAGATCTGATTCTGTCACTTGGCCTGGTGTTGTCACCTGCTTGTCTCCATGAAGATGGATACATTTAAAACAGAACTGTTAATATTTCAGGCAGGGTAATAACATCTCTATGGTGCAGTTTTGTTTATTTGACTACATAACATTTTAATAAAGCTGTAATCAGAATTACTAATCAATGGTTTCCTTTCCTAGGTACAGAAAGAGACTTTGTGTGGGGCCAGTCTCTACACCTGCGGGCCCCTCCCACTGTGAGGAGCCAGCCCCTGCTCCTGAGAGCCCCGTAGACTCAGTACAGTCTGTGGTCCAGTCTAAAGTCTCCACAGTGAGAAGGAAAAGGCGTCATGAGACTGAGGCCGAGTCCAGTGACCTCCACCATGACTCTGACCTTAAATACAGGTAAGAGACTTTGTATGGGGCCAGTTCTCTACCCCGGTGGTCCCCTCCCGCTGTGAGGAGCCAAACCCTGCTCCTGAGAGCCCCGTAGGACTCAGTACAGTTCTGTGGTCCAGTCTAAAGTCTCCACAGTGAGAAGGAAAAGGCGTCATGAGACTGAGGCCGAGTCCAGTGACCTCCACCATGACTCTGACCTTAAATACAGTAAGAGACTTTGTATGGGGCCAGTCTCTACCCCTGTGGTCCCCTCCCGCTGTGAGGAGCCAGCCCCTGCTCCTGAGAGCCCCGTAGACTCAGTACAGTCTGTGGTCCAGTCTAAAGTCTCCACAGTGAGAAGGAAAAGGCGTCATGAGACTGAGGCCGAGTCCAGTGACCTCCACCATGACTCTGACCTTAAATACAGTAAGAGACTTTGTATGGGGCCAGTCTCTACCCCTGTGGTCCCCTCCCGCTGTGAGGAGCCAAACCCTGCTCCTGAGGGCCCCTCCCGCTGTCTGCAGTCGGCCCCTGCTCCTGAGGATCCCATCTGCTCAGAGCAGTCTGTGGTTCTTTCCCCAGACCACAGGATGAGAAGAAAGAGACGTCATGAAACTGCAGCCATGTCCAGCGACTCTGACTCTGACAGTAGGTTTTTAAGCACTTCATGATCAATATTTGTTTGTGTAGAGTATTTAGAATCATTCTCAAAGACTGAGAATCTAAAGAGCCTTTTATGGTTTAAAAATTGGTTCCCATCTGACCCCAACGTTGAAGCTAAGATTAGTTTACACTTCCCTTTTGTCACATGTCACTTCCATACTCGGCACTTCATGTTTTTATCAAATGAAAAAATATATAATCTGACTAATAATGCTCTTTTTTCTGTAGGACTGGTGATTGTACTTTCTCCAGATTCTCCAAAGAGACGCTGCGTGGGGAACATCCCAGACATCAACCTGGACTCTGAAGGTAAATACTGCTTCATTATCACACTATTTTTTTATGGAGCCATTTGCTGCATCTTTATTTAATAAGCTTTACTTATAAATGCTTTAAAGGGTCTATATTACGCTTTTTTCTGATCTATGCTATGAAGCCTGGGCTGTGAGTGTTACTTGGCCTGGTGGCATCACCTACTTGGCTCCAAGGCGATATCTACATTTTTAGTGCCATACTGTACTATTTTAAAGCTTTAAACAACAGCTTTAAACAACCACCTGAGGAGTTTGGGTGGCACCAGAACTGTTGTAGAAGTACTTTGATATTTTGTAAGATATGCTAACTATGTAATATGACTAATAGTACTGTGACTCTTTTTCTTCACAGACAGTCTCAGCCTGGTGATCGTGGAGTCTCCTCCCCAGAACAAAAGGAGTCCACGCCACAACGAAAGGAGTCCACTCCAGCATGCAAGGAGTGGAGCAAAAAAGGACTCCACTGGAACCAGAAGAAATCAGAAGAGGACACAGTCCCTCCACTAAAGTGGAGAGGGCTGCTAAACTGGACAGTGCCTGAAGGGGGGTGGGTCTTGGGGGTGGAGTAAAAGGGACTTCTCTGCTGGTTTAGTGGGACACACGTCTGTTCCGTCTGTCCAAGAGGAAGTATGCAACATACACTATACTATACGTTATGATGGGAGAACAAACAGGTGAGAGCGTCGGCAGTGTCACGTCAGTTTGGAGATTACAGATCTTTAAAAGGACGTGAGCCAGTCCAGTCTAGACACAGCCGTCTGCTTACACTACCCTTCATAAGTGTAGGTATTTTAATGTGGGTTCATGAGGCGAGATTAAGCTGGCCTCCAGCTCCTCCTACCATGTGCCTCTTCCCTCTTCCTCTCGGCCCCTCCCAGTATGCCCTGCAGCTGGCGTTGATTGACAGCCTACTCTACGTGCGATTGGAGGGACAATCAAGGCTCAGCCAATCGTTGCCCTCCACCTGTGGCTGCTCCAGATTCAAAAGGACTCGCCCCCTGTTACTCCTGGCTGCCAGATTCTGTCTGTGAATCGGCGTGCCATTTGATTTGACTTTGTACTTCACTCTTAGAGCCTCCCTTTGTTGACTTTGTTTTGTTTTTTTTTGTATTAAAATTCTTAATTAAATTCCTAATTAAAATTTAAAGTTGTTAAATGCCCTTCGTTTCTCTACATAAAGGCTACTTATTTTATTATACTATCTTGTGTTGCCTTCCTTTTTTCCCCTAGGAAACGGTTCGTAACAGAAAGGTCCCCAAACCAGGCATAGGATTGACAAATTTAATAAACAGGATGTCAGTCATATTGAATAAAAAAATTATCACCATTTTCACTGTGTGTTTATAAAACATATCTAGTCCTAGGGTTTTAGTCCAAATCAGCTCAGATTTGGCATGCCACATCTATAGTCATTGACAAACATATTATCAGTTTTTTTGGATACTCCGCACAGTTTGTCAGTAGCATGCCAGCGGAAAAAACAACTTAATTTCCTGTTTCTTCCATGACTTCTCTCGACTACGGGCATTGGCCTTGAGAGATCAAATTCAAAAGTAATTTCATTTCGTACTGTCAACATAAAGCTCAAGTCACTTAGACTTACTCACACTGAGAAGAGGAAGCACAAGTTTTACTCAAGAGTATAGTTTGTCCCTCACACCAACACCAAGTAAACAGCTGTGCCACCATTACAAGAGACTCTGCTCCTTCTCCTAATCCGTACTATTAGATTATAAATTAAATGAACTTGTCAATTCAATTCATTTTATTTTTGTAACTCCCAAAATCACAACAACAGTTGTCTCGAAGGGCGTTCATGTTTTGGTTGATGGGGGAAACCGGAGTACCTGGAGGAAACCCATCCAGACACGGGGAGAAACATGCAAAACTCCACACAGAAAGGCCTGGGTGACCCGGGGATCGAACCAAACCTTCTTGCTGTGAGGCATGAGTGTTGCCACTCAGCCACCGTGCTGCCTACACACAAAACAAACAGGAAAATCAAACAACAGGAAAAATCAGACAAAACAAGAAAAATCGGCCAGGCGAGGAGGAGGGAGGGGGGCGGAGGAGGGCCAGGCGAGGAAGAGGAAGACCAGGCAAGGAGGGGAGCCGGGCGAGGAGGATGTCAGTGAGCTCGTATAAGATTGAAAAGTGCTTTTATTTTAATGGTATTTCTTTTGACTATTAACATGTCAAAAAGGTGCAGAAGCTTGAACCTGAACCTTCAACTTATACTTTTTAAAATAAACTCAGCAAAAGAAAACAAATTATATCTTCTACATACACTTTTGTCAATGAACTGTCTCTGTCAGGTCGATTCACCCTAATTTTATTAACTAAGTCATTTACTCCGTACACCACATAAATATTCAAGCACTCTGATTAAACCAGACCCTCCTCCCTCTCCCTAGCTCCTCACACTACGCCCCATGTGCAGTCCACTTTGGAGGTCCTTTCATCCCCACGTGCAGCATTGTGTTTTCAGCTGCACTACACTCGCTCTGACTTCTTTTACACCAGTGTTTTTATATAGTTTTATACAGTTCCTTCTTATGCCCCTTTACCGTAAAAGCACAGCCCAAAACTGTTGCCAGTATGAACTTGTTTTATATTTATTAATCATTGGTTTTCATATCTTAAGAGCAGAGTGCAGTACCCTTAATGACCACATGTGTCTCCAAGTGGGACAGAAGGATATACACTCACCTAAAGAATTATTAGGAACACCTGTTCAGTTTCTCCTTAACGCAATTATCTAATCAACCAATCACATGGCAGTTGCTTCAATGCATTTAGGGGTGTGGTCCTGGTCAAGACAATCTCCTGAACTCCAAACTGAATGTCAGAATGGGAAAGTAAGGTGATTTAAGCAATTCTGAGCGTGACATGGTTGTTGGTGCCAGACGGGCCGGTCTGAGTATTTCATAATTCACAACCATTTCTAGGGTTTACAAAGAATGGTGTGAAAAGGGAAAAACATCCAGTATGCAGCAGTCCTGTGGGTGAAAATGCCTTGTTGATGCTAGAGGTCAGAGGAGAATGGGCTGAGTGATTCAAGCTGATAGAAGAGCAATGTTGACTGAAATAACCAGAGGAATGCAGCAAAGCATTTGTGAAGCCACAACACGCACAACCTTGAGGCGGATGGGCTACAACAGAAGACCCCACTGGGTACCACTCATCTCCACTACAAATAGGAAAAGAGGCTACAATTTGCACGAGCTCACCAAAATTGGACAGTTGAAGACAAAAAAAATGTTGCCTGGTCTGATGAGTCTCGATTTCTGTTGAGACATTCAAATGGTAGAGTCAGAATTTGGCGTAAACAGAATGAGAACATGGATCCATCATGCCTTGTTACCACTGTGCAGGCTGGTGGTGGTGGTGTAATGGTGTGGGGGATGTTTTCTTGGCACACTTTAGGTCCCTTAGTGCCAATTGGGCATCGTTTAAATGCCACGGGCTACCTGAACATTGTCTCTGACCATGTCCATCCCTTCATGACCACCATGTACCCATCCTCTGATGGCTACTTCCAGCAGGATAATCCACCATGTCATAAAGCTCGAATCATTTCAAATTGGTTTCTTGAACATGACAATGTGTTCACTGTACTACAATGGCCCCCACAGTCACCAGATCTCAACCCGATAGAGCATCTTTGGGATGTGGTGGAACGGGAGCTTCGTGCCCTGGATGTGCATCCCACAAATCTCCATCAACTGCAAGATGCTCCTATCAATATGGGCCAACATTTCTAAAGAATGCTTTCAGCACCTTGTTGAATCAATGCCACGTAGAATTAAGGCTGTTCTGAAGGCGAAAGGGGGTCAAACACCGTATTAGTATGGTGTTCCTAATAATCCTTCAGGTGAGTGTAGATTTCCCAGAGTCAACAGTTAAAAGCAGGTCATTCAAAATGTTTAAAAGAGCTGTTTTGGTACTGTGCTGAGATTTAAAACCAGTTTTGAATTTTTCACCATTTTCTCGATTGACAATATCAAACTAATGCTGAAGTCTGCACCTAATATTGAGTGACTCCTTACGCGTAGGATAAACAGTCTCAAGTGACTCTGTGATAAAACCAACTCCCACCGGCTTAGGTTCTGTATAAAATAAATTCATGCGTAGAATATCTCGTAACATGAAAGAAATTATCGCAAGTTGTGTAACTTGGTTGAAACTCAAATAACCCTATTATCCCTGAAGATATACAAAAGAAGACAAGGAAGGGACTGTGAATTATACATATAAATGTATAAATGCACATCTAAATTAAATTACGATAAAGTCTGAGCTTATTTTCTGAAAAATGCCCAAAAAAAAAAAAAAAAACAACTATGTAAATGACGTGATAAAAAAATTGACTATTGCTGGTATTCAGCCAGCACCCAGAAATGCTCTTAATGATCGGTTCATGAAAGACCTATGCAATGGACTGAATCTCACACAACTAATTTCCATTATGACTAAAACCCTACAAATTCATTGATATAATGATGTTTTCCCACTGGATTTTAGCGACACCTGTCCAAGTGGATGTATTCAAAATGCAAAAGTGAAAAAGACACATCTGTGTGTAAAGGTGAGAAGATCATATACATATTTCAAGCAGGCCTTCATCTCTGACCTGTATTACAGTGATATCGGATTAACATCATCATTCCCTGACCCTGATATGGCCTTAAACGTTTTTATTAATACAGTTAAAGAAATTGCAAAAAGCGTCCCAAAAATGGAATACATTTCAAGGACATGGAAAACTGGTGCAAAACATTGGTGCCACTAATGTATTTTAATAATCTTGTGATAAACATTTATAAACACACTCAGCCATCTGTATTGGACATTATTTTTGATCAAATGCTATATCATAACATTAAGGGAAGAAAGAAGAAGAAGAAGAAAATAATATATTCAGCAAAGCACCAAATGGCTGTAACTTATGCCTTTATTTAAAATGCACTTTCAGTTAGTGTCAGAAGGAGCAATAAAAGCTCACATTCACATGTAGATTTCTTATGACGGCCTGTTGGCCTCATTTTGCCTGATTTGACTGATTTTGGTCTTAGTGTTTACTGAGGGTAGACCGCGTACAATGACATGCCGCACATTTGATTCTTGTTACGAGCCATCCGGATGTAGCCGTTTTCTCCCCAGTTAGGTCCCCAGCTACAAAGATATAAAACAAATACAAAGTAATTATGTTGTCATTTATGAAGTAGTTATGAAAAAAAATTAAATACTGTTAACAATAATAATAACTGCTTATTTCATTGCATTACAAATTAACATAAGCAAAATGTTTAACTCTATTATCAAAATATGATTTGATCAGTCCTCCCCTGCTCTGAATTTGAATGTCCTGTCCTGTTTAATTCACACTGAGTATGTATAAATATTGTCACCTGTTTTTCACCAGCCAGTAGTCTAGTCCAGTGATGTCATCAGTGCCATAACCTACGAGCAGCACAGCATGATTCAAATCCTGTCCACAATATGGATTGTAGTAAACACCTGGAAATAAAGAAACAAAAACATGAGGTTTACCATAAATATTGTGTATAGCATTTTCTGTTGACTACTTGACTACTAAATTATTATAAATAATCCTTGCCTGTTAACCTAAACTTCTTAATCTAATCTTAATTGACCATTAACTTCAAACGTGATTTAATATTGAAGAAAATTGTTTCCCCATAAAGTGACTGCCAAAATAACACTACTGATACTCGGCCACATGTACACTATATTCAGTGTTCAAGTATTATTAATGTACAACAAGAAAACATGACTTACCAGATGTGTACTGACTAATGTCACTGGCGTCAATGGCTATGGAGATCGGTCCAATATAAGCAGATGCCATTTTAAGACTCTGTTCATCCTTGTTCACAAAGTAGTATGATGAACAGTTAGCTGCTCTGTATTTAGGGCTGTAGTAACAGGTTTCATCCTGGAAGTGACAATAATAATCACAGTGTACATGAAAGGTCCTATAATATGCAAAACTGACCCATGTTAGCTTTTATGTTATAATGCTGTTATCTCCTCAAACAAATATGCCACCTGAGATGTTTCATTCACACATGTTTCATTCACACGTGTTTCAGTTAGTTGGATGCAGTTAGCCTCATAGGCTTGTTGTTTCAACAAGCCTATGAGGCTAACTGCATCCAACTAACTGAAACACGTGTGAATGAAACATGTGTGAATGAAACATCTCAGGTGGCATATTTGTTTGAGGAGATAACAGCATTATAACATAAAAGCTAACATGGGTCAGTTTTGCATATTATAGGACCTTTCATGTACACTGTGATTATTATTGTCACTTCCAGGATGAAACCTGTTACTACAGCCCTAAATACAGAGCAGCTAACTGTTCATCATACTACTTTGTGAACAAGGATGAACAGAGTCTTAAAATGGCATCTGCTTATATTGGACCGATCTCCATAGCCATTGACGCCAGTGACATTAGTCAGTACACATCTGGTAAGTCATGTTTTCTTGTTGTACATTAATAATACTTGAACACTGAATATAGTGTACATGTGGCCGAGTATCAGTAGTGTTATTTTGGCAGTCACTTTATGGGGAAACAATTTTCTTCAATATTAAATCACGTTTGAAGTTAATGGTCAATTAAGATTAGATTAAGAAGTTTAGGTTAACAGGCAAGGATTATTTATAATAATTTAGTAGTCAAGTAGTCAACAGAAAATGCTATACACAATATTTATGGTAAACCTCATGTTTTTGTTTCTTTATTTCCAGGTGTTTACTACAATCCATATTGTGGACAGGATTTGAATCATGCTGTGCTGCTCGTAGGTTATGGCACTGATGACATCACTGGACTAGACTACTGGCTGGTGAAAAACAGGTGACAATATTTATACATACTCAATGTGAATTAAACAGGACAGGACATTCAAATTCAGAGCAGGGGAGGACTGATCAAATCATATTTTGATAATAGAGTTAAACATTTTGCTTATGTTAATTTGTAATGCAATGAAATAAGCAGTTATTATTATTGTTAACAGTATTTAATTTTTTTTCATAACTACTTCATAAATTACAACATAATTACTTTGTATTTGTTTATATCTTTGTAGCTGGGGACCTAACTGGGGAGAAAACGGCTACATCCGGATGGCTCGTAACAAGAATCAAATGTGCGGCATGTCATTGTACGCGGTCTACCCTCAGTAAACACCAAGACCAAAATCAGTCAAATCAGGCAAAATGAGGCCAACAGGCTGTCATAAGAAATCTACATGTGAATGTGAGCTTTTATTGCTCCTTCTGACACTAACTGAAAGTGCATTTTAAATAAAGGCATAAGTTACAGCCATTTGGTGCTTTGCTGAATATATTATTTTCTTCTTCTTCTTCTTTCTTCCCTTAATGTTATGATATAGCATTTGATCAAAAATAATGTCCAATACAGATGGCTGAGTGTGTTTATAAATGTTTATCACAAGATTATTAAAATACATTAGTGGCACCAATGTTTTGCACCAGTTTTCCATGTCCTTGAAATGTATTCCATTTTTGGGACGCTTTTTGCAATTTCTTTAACTGTATTAATAAAAACGTTTAAGGCCATATCAGGGTCAGGGAATGATGATGTTAATCCGATATCACTGTAATACAGGTCAGAGATGAAGGCCTGCTTGAAATATGTATATGATCTTCTCACCTTTACACACAGATGTGTCTTTTTCACTTTTGCATTTTGAATACATCCACTTGGACAGGTGTCGCTAAAATCCAGTGGGAAAACATCATTATATCAATGAATTTGTAGGGTTTTAGTCATAATGGAAATTAGTTGTGTGAGATTCAGTCCATTGCATAGGTCTTTCATGAACCGATCATTAAGAGCATTTCTGGGTGCTGGCTGAATACCAGCAATAGTCAATTTTTTTATCACGTCATTTACATAGTTGTTGTTTTTGTTTTTTTTTGGCCATTTTTCAGAAAATAAGCTCAGACTTTATCGTAATTTAATTTAGATGTGCATTTATACATTTATATGTATAATTCACAGTCCCTTCCTTGTCTTCTTTTGTATATCTTCAGGGATAATAGGGTTATTTGAGTTTCAACCAAGTTACACAACTTGCGATAATTTCTTTCATGTTACGAGATATTCTACGCATGAATTTATTTTATACAGAACCTAAGCCGGTGGGAGTTGGTTTTATCACAGAGTCACTTGAGACTGTTTATCCTACGTGTAAGGAGTCACTCAATATTAGGTGCAGACTTCAGCATTAGTTTGATATTGTCAATCGAGAAAATGGTGAAAAATTCAAAACTGGTTTTAAATCTCAGCACAGTACCAAAACAGCTCTTTTAAACATTTTGAATGACCTGCTTTTAACTGTTGATTCTGGGAAATCTACACTCACCTGAAGGATTATTAGGAACACCATACTAATACGGTGTTTGATCCCCTTTCGCCTTCAGAACTGCCTTAATTCTACGTGGCATTGATTCAACAAGGTGCTGAAAGCATTCTTTAGAAATGTTGGCCCATATTGATAGGAGCATCTTGCAGTTGATGGAGATTTGTGGGATGCACATCCAGGGCACGAAGCTCCCGTTCCACCACATCCCAAAGATGCTCTATCGGGTTGATATCTGGTGACTGTGGGGGCCATTGTAGTACAGTGAACACATTGTCATGTTCAAGAAACCAATTTGAAATGATTCGAGCTTTATGACATGGTGGATTATCCTGCTGGAAGTAGCCATCAGAGGATGGGTACATGGTGGTCATGAAGGGATGGACATGGTCAGAAACAATGTTCAGGTAGCCCGTGGCATTTAAACGATGCCCAATTGGCACTAAGGGACCTAAAGTGTGCCAAGAAAACATCCCCCACACCATTACACCACCACCACCAGCCTGCACAGTGGTAACAAGGCATGATGGATCCATGTTCTCATTCTGTTTACGCCAAATTCTGACTCTACCATTTGAATGTCTCAACAGAAATCGAGACTCATCAGACCAGGCAACATTTTTTTTTTTTTTCTTCAACTGTCCAATTTTGGTGAGCTCGAGCAAATTGTAGCCTCTTTTCCTATTTGTAGTGGAGATGAGTGGTACCCAGTGGGGTCTTCTGTTGTAGCTCATCCGCCTCAAGGTTGTGCGTGTTGTGGCTTCACAAATGCTTTGCTGCATTCCTCTGGTTATTTCAGTCAACGTTGCTCTTCTATCAGCTTGAATCACTCGGCCCATTCTCCTCTGACCTCTAGCATCAACAAGGCATTTTCACCCACAGGACTGCTGCATACTGGATGTTTTTCCCTTTTCACACCATTCTTTGTAAACCCTAGAAATGGTTGTGCATTATGAATATGAATACTCAGACCGGCCCGTCTGGCACCAACAACCATGTCACGCTCAAAATTGCTTAAATCACCTTACTTTCCCATTCTGACATTCAGTTTGGATTTCAGGAGATTGTCTTGACCAGGACCACACCCCTAAATGCATTGAAGCAACTGCCATGTGATTGGTTGATTAGATAATTGCGTTAAGGAGAAACTGAACAGGTGTTCCTAATAATTCTTTAGGTGAGTGTATATCCTTCTGTCCCACTTGGAGACACATGTGGTCATTAAGGGTACTGCACTCTGCTCTTAAGATATGAAAACCAATGATTAATAAATATAAAACAAGTTCATACTGGCAACAGTTTTGGGCTGTGCTTTTACGGTAAAGGGGCATAAGAAGGAACTGTATAAAACTATATAAAAACACTGGTGTAAAAGAAGTCAGAGCGAGTGTAGTGCAGCTGAAAACACAATGCTGCACGTGGGGATGAAAGGACCTCCAAAGTGGACTGCACATGGGGCAGTAGTGTGAGGAGCTAGGGAGAGGGAGGAGGGTCTGGTTTAATCAGAGTGCTTGAATATTTATGTGGTGTACGGAGTAAATGACTTAGTTATTAAAATTAGGGTGAATCGACCTGACAGAGACAGTTCATTGACAAAAGTGTATGTAGAAGATATAATTTGTTTTCTTTTGCTGAGTTTATTTTAAAAAGTATAAGTTGAAGGTTCAGGTTCAAGCTTCTGCACCTTTTTGACATGTTAATAGTCAAAAGAAATACCATTAAAATAAAAGCACTTTTCAATCTTATACGAGCTCACTGACATCCTCCTCGCCCGGCTCCCCTCCTTGCCTGGTCTTCCTCTTCCTCGCCTGGCCCTCCTCCGCCCCCCTCCCTCCTCCTCGCCTGGCCGATTTTTCTTGTTTTGTCTGATTTTTCCTGTTGTTTGATTTTCCTGTTTGTTTTGTGTGTAGGCAGCACGGTGGCTGAGTGGCAACACTCATGCCTCACAGCAAGAAGGTTTGGTTCGATCCCCGGGTCACCCAGGCCTTTCTGTGTGGAGTTTTGCATGTTTCTCCCCGTGTCTGGATGGGTTTCCTCCAGGTACTCCGGTTTCCCCCATCAACCAAAACATGAACGCCCTTCGAGACAACTGTTGTTGTGATTTTGGGAGTTACAAAAATAAAATGAATTGAATTGACAAGTTCATTTAATTTTTAATCTAATAGTACGGATTAGGAGAAGGAGCAGAGTCTCTTGTAATGGTGGCACAGCTGTTTACTTGGTGTTGGTGTGAGGGACAAACTATACTCTTGAGTAAAACTTGTGCTTCCTCTTCTCAGTGTGAGTAAGTCTAAGTGACTTGAGCTTTATGTTGACAGTACGAAATGAAATTACTTTTGAATTTGATCTCTCAAGGCCAATGCCCGTAGTCGAGAGAAGTCATGGAAGAAACAGGAAATTAAGTTGTTTTTTCCGCTGGCATGCTACTGACAAACTGTGCGGAGTATCCAAAAAAACTGATAATATGTTTGTCAATGACTATAGATGTGGCATGCCAAATCTGAGCTGATTAGGACTAAAACCCTAGGACTAGATATGTTTTATAAACACACAGTGAAAATGGTGATAATTTTTTTATTCAATATGACTGACATCCTGTTTATTAAATTTGTCAATCCTATGCCTGGTTTGGGGACCTTTCTGTTACGAACCGTTTCCTAGGGAAAAAAAGGAAGGCAACACAAGATAGTATAATAAAATAAGTAGCCTTTATGTAGAGAAATGAAGGGCATTTAACAACTTTAAATTTTAATTAGGAATTTAATTAAGAATTTTAATACAAAAAAACAAACAAAACAAAGTCAACAAAGGGAGGCTCTAAGAGTGAAGTACAAAGTCAAATCAAATGGCACGCCGATTCACAGACAGAATCTGGCAGCCAGGAGTAACAGGGGGCGAGTCCTTTTGAATCTGGAGCAGCCACAGGTGGAGGGCAACGATTGGCTGAGCCTTGATTGTCCCTCCAATCGCACGTAGAGTAGGCTGTCAATCAACGCCAGCTGCAGGGCATACTGGGAGGGGCCGAGAGGAAGAGGGAAGAGGCACATGGTAGGAGGAGCTGGAGGCCAGCTTAATCTCGCCTCATGAACCCACATTAAAATACCTACACTTATGAAGGGTAGTGTAAGCAGACGGCTGTGTCTAGACTGGACTGGCTCACGTCCTTTTAAAGATCTGTAATCTCCAAACTGACGTGACACTGCCGACGCTCTCACCTGTTTGTTCTCCCATCATAACGTATAGTATAGTGTATGTTGCATACTTCCTCTTGGACAGACGGAACAGACGTGTGTCCCACTAAACCAGCAGAGAAGTCCCTTTTACTCCACCCCCAAGACCCACCCCCCTTCAGGCACTGTCCAGTTTAGCAGCCCTCTCCACTTTAGTGGAGGGACTGTGTCCTCTTCTGATTTCTTCTGGTTCCAGTGGAGTCCTTTTTTGCTCCTACTCCTTGCATGCTGGAGTGGACTCCTTTCGTTGTGGCGTGGACTCCTTTTGTTCTGGGGAGGAGACTCCACGATCACCAGGCTGAGACTGTCTGTGAAGAAAAAGAGTCACAGTACTATTAGTCATATTACATAGTTAGCATATCTTACAAAATATCAAAGTACTTCTACAACAGTTCTGGTGCCACCCAAACTCCTCAGGTGGTTGTTTAAAGCTGTTGTTTAAAGCTTTAAAATAGTACAGTATGGCACTAAAAATGTAGATATCGCCTTGGAGCCAAGTAGGTGATGCCACCAGGCCAAGTAACACTCACAGCCCAGGCTTCATAGCATAGATCAGAAAAAAGCGTAATATAGACCCTTTAAAGCATTTATAAGTAAAGCTTATTAAATAAAGATGCAGCAAATGGCTCCATAAAAAAATAGTGTGATAATGAAGCAGTATTTACCTTCAGAGTCCAGGTTGATGTCTGGGATGTTCCCCACGCAGCGTCTCTTTGGAGAATCTGGAGAAAGTACAATCACCAGTCCTACAGAAAAAAGAGCATTATTAGTCAGATTATATATTTTTTCATTTGATAAAAACATGAAGTGCCGAGTATGGAAGTGACATGTGACAAAAGGGAAGTGTAAACTAATCTTAGCTTCAACGTTGGGGTCAGATGGGAACCAATTTTTAAACCATAAAAGGCTCTTTAGATTCTCAGTCTTTGAGAATGATTCTAAATACTCTACACAAACAAATATTGATCATGAAGTGCTTAAAAACCTACTGTCAGAGTCAGAGTCGCTGGACATGGCTGCAGTTTCATGACGTCTCTTTCTTCTCATCCTGTGGTCTGGGGAAAGAACCACAGACTGCTCTGAGCAGATGGGATCCTCAGGAGCAGGGGCCGACTGCAGACAGCGGGAGGGGCCCTCAGGAGCAGGGTTTGGCTCCTCACAGCGGGAGGAGCTCTCAGGAGCAGGGTTTGGCTCCTCACAGCGGGAGGGGCCCTCAGGAGCAGGGTTTGGCTCCTCACAGCGGGAGGGGCCCACAGGGGTAGAGACTGGCCCCACACAAAGTCTCTTACTGTATTTAAGGTCAGAGTCATGGTGGAGGTCACTGGACTCGGCCTCAGTCTCATGACGCCTTTTCCTTCTCACTGTGGAGACTTTAGACTGGACCACAGACTGTACTGAGTCTACGGGGCTCTCAGGAGCAGGGGCTGGCTCCTCACAGCGGGAGGGGCCCTCAGGAGCAGGGTTTGGCTCCTCACAGCGGGAGGGGACCACAGGGGTAGAGACTGGCCCCATACAAAGTCTCTTACTGTATTTAAGGTCAGAGTCATGGTGGAGGTCACTGGACTCGGCCTCAGTCTCATGACGCCTTTTCCTTCTCACTGTGGAGACTTTAGACTGGACCACAGACTGTACTGAGTCTACGGGGCTCTCAGGAGCAGGGTTTGGCTCCTCACAGCGGGAGGGGACCACAGGGGTAGAGACTGGCCCCATACAAAGTCTCTTACTGTATTTAAGGTCAGAGTCATGGTGGAGGTCACTGGACTCGGCCTCAGTCTCATGACGCCTTTTCCTTCTCACTGTGGAGACTTTAGACTGGACCACAGACTGTACTGAGTCTACGGGGCTCTCAGGAGCAGGGTCTGGCTCCTCACAGTGGGAGGGGCCCGCAGGTGTAGAGACTGGCCCCACACAAAGTCTCTTTCTGTACCTAGGAAAGGAAACATTGATTAGTAATTCTGATTACAGCTTTATTAAAATGTTATGTAGTAAAATAAAACAAAACTGCACCATAGAGATGTTATTACCCTGCCTGAAATATTAACAGTTCTGTTTTAAATGTATCCATCTTCATGGAGACAAGCAGGTGACAACACCAGGCCAAGTGACAGATCAGATCTGTGTCTTGGTTCCAGGGCCATAATGTAGCTCTTTTGGTCCCCATATTTCTGATGGCACCCCCCTGACCCCTCCCGGTAATACATACTCTAAACCCCTGAAATTGAATAACTGTATAATATATATGTTTAATCCCATACTGTCAAAGATTCAAGATAAATGCCTTTGCTTGCCTCCATGGAGGCAAGCAAATGGTGAATCCCTCATCATGCAAGTTACAGAGTGTATCTTTAAATCTGGTTTGGTTAGTGTTACTCACATTGTGTCCTGGTCCTCCTCGTGTTTGCGTTTGCATGACTTTGATGGAGCACTCTGCTTCTCCTCTGTGGAAGTTCTGGGTTCTTCAGCAGGTAAACTGTGCTTCTCCTCTGAAGATCTGGAGTCCATAAAGATCTCTTCATCATCGTCTATGTCACTGCAGCTCAGCTCTTTGTGTTCGACACATCCCACAACATCCCACATGGACTTTTCACACTCCAAGACACTAGAAGAGAGAGTCAGGGTTAGACCAGACTGACCTGTAATTAAAAGTACTAGAAATACTTTCATTAATACAGGCTTTTCTTGTTGAGTTAGTTTGTTTTCTTGTGTTGTTTTCTGGTTTAGTCCTCTTCTAATGTCAGTTTTGAATCTAGCTATAGTCACTGATCTGGGTGGTGGTTCCTTTTTAGTCTTGATTTAGTCCAAGTCTAGTCTTGAGTTAGTCCTAATGCTGGTTTTGGTCCTGGTTTAGTCCTGGTCTATTCTTGGTCTAGTCTTGATTTAGTCCTGGTCTAACCCTGGTTTGGCCATGGTTTAGTCTTGGTCTAGTCCTGGTTTAGTCCCAGTCTAGTCCAGATGTAGTCATGTTTTAGTCCTTGTCTTGTTTTGATTTAGTCCTGGTCTAGTCCTGCTCTAGTCCCAGTTTTGTTCCTGGCTGTACTCACTGATCTGGATGAAGGTCCCTTAAGGCTTTCAGATGTTCCATGGTGATGAAGGGGTGTTTGAGAAGTTCTTCTGGGCTGATGCGTTTTGCGGGGTCTGGATTCAGCATCAGACTCACCAGGTCCAGGAAACACTCACTGTCACGCTTGTCTGCTTCATTCACAGGAGTGTACTGCAAATGAGAGAAAACACGTTAAGGATGGTCCAAAGTACACACAATACCCATATTTGTCAGAGTAAAGCAGTAGTAAAGTTTAATAATTCAAGTTTAAAGTTGGGACTAAGGACCTAAACTCCACCCCACAGCCACAGTCCAAATGAGCTGTTTAACTGGGCAGTGCCTGGAGGACTAAGGGGGAGAGCGAGGGGGAAGGACGGGTGGGGTCTGGAGGATTAAAAAGGAGAATGAAAAGGGAGAATGAAAGGGGAGGAGGGGGAGAGGTCTGCAGGATTAAAGGGGAGAGTGAAGTGCGAAGGAGAGGTGGGGTTCGGAGGACTAAAGTTAAGACTGAGGAGGGAGGAGAGATGGGGTTTGGAGGACTAAAGGGGAGAATAAGGGGGGAGGAGGGGAGGGGTCTGCAGGATTACAGGGGAGAGAGATGGGGGAGAAGGGGTGGGGTTTCTAGGATTCATGGGTTTGAAATGCTCGAAATATGATGTTATTCTGTTTACGATGCATAAAGATATTAAAAGCATACTTACTTCGAACTCACTGGCCAGCGTCGAGGTGGTGGGAGCAACCTCATAGGTATTCTACAGACAGAAGAACAGATATGTTAGCTTCAAGTCAGTGTTACAAGAGAGGTTATGCACCGAAAGTCAGCAGTGTCAGCAGTGAGTGGCAAAAGTTCTTCAAGTATGTTTTTGATGAGGTAACAACATCATAACATGGCTTAAAGAATATGTTTTGTATAATATACGACCTTTAAATTATGACATTAGCTTTTACCTCTCATTCTGAACTTAAGGAGGTACTGAATGGGACTGACATGAGTGCATAACCTCTACACACTAATCCAAATGTGCAATAATGGTGAAAATGGGTTACTCACTTTGAATAACCAGCGGTTGTATTCGTAGGTCAGGTACATGTTCGTATACCGACCCTTCTCCAGGAGCTCATCTGAAGGAAGTCCAACAGTTTTGATTATACTGCAGAACTGTGAAAACAACACAACACAATTAGTTACTGCAATGGATCATGCAGGTGCCACCTCCAGAAAGTTACAAAGCATTTTTATAAATTTGGTTTCATCTAACTTTCTTTTATATTTCTATTAGTGTCGTCATGAATTTCAAACTGAAAAATTTCAAATCTGATTTCAATGTTAAAGAACAGACTTGATACTCAATACTGATTCCGATACCACTATGATTAAAAAAAGATGCTCTCTTTAGACAATAGAATGTGATTTTTAACATCAAGTGGTAGTACTTTCTTTTATATTCCCATGTGGCTTTATGTCTGAGGGATTACACATCCCTCAGTCACTCAGGTAGATTCCATAGTGGTCCGTGGGTGTATACTAGTCTTTGTCATCTTATACTTGTTCTGATACAGCTCAAGATCGTTCTAAAGCTATTCAGGAAAGGTTCATTTCTGTCCTGTGAATGTGACTTTTTAGTATTGATACCTGCTCAAATGTGAATCTTCAATACTAGTTTCAGTATCTGATTTTTGATAATTTTGACAACTCAAATGTCTATAGATAATAACAGTGGTCTTCCTAAATACAATATATATTTATATAGTTATTTTAGTCTTACCAGATCGTGCTCATCACACCCGGGGAACAAAAAATATCCAAGGAACAGTTCTATGATCATGCAGCCGATGGACCACATGTCTATGCCTTGATCGTACGGTGCTCCCAGGAACACCTCTGGAGCTCTGCACACAACATAATAAGAGGATAGTGTTAGACTGACTCCAGATGCTGTTTGTCCTTGTTCTGTTCCATCATAACAGTGTGTAATTTTACCTGTGGTTACGTGTCTGCACTTTGATTCCCTGATGTATGTGGGACACGTGCCGAGCCAGGCCAAAGTCGATTATCTTGATCTGCAGAGGTTTGGAGACTGTGTCCACCATCATGATATTATCGTGCTTCAGGTCAGCGTGCACGATGCCTAAAGTCTTTAGGAAGGACAGAGCGGCGCCCATCTGCAAGAGAGGAAGATCTGGTCAGCATAACTTACAGATACAGTTATACACAACCATTCAAAGGTTTGGACACGCCTTCTGTTTGAATGTATTTTAAAGTTCACCACCATAATATGAAATAAAAAAGAACCATAAATAATATCGTGTGTCCAAATTTTGAATGGTCAAGTACAAGTTATACAGTAAGCAATCAGATATTTACAACAATAAAACAGTTGAAACGTGTTTGCAGAATTATTAAGTCATTCCTGAGTAAAATCCTAACCCTAAATTACACAAATGATTAATCCTTCAATTGGTTCGCCTGGTCAGTCAATTGTCAGTTTCTCATTCTATTCCATAAAAACCTTCAGTCTGGTACCGCTTTGTTTGAATCTCATTTAACAGTGGGACGACACAGAGTGGATTAAAACCAGCCAAAGATTTCCACCGTCTTAAACCCTGGATGTTTGAGGGCTACAAATCGACCCACGCAAGGTACTACCTCCCAAAGGGGACTGGCTCTCTTTGGCTCTGGTTCTGCTTAAGCCAAGGAGGAGCTAAACACCACAATGAGAGGACAAGAGGGAACGCAGACTCTGTAGAACCTTATTCCACCAAGGTGAACCGGTCAGAGCACCAGAACCAGTCAAAACACACCTCATGAAGCAGCTCCAGACTGAATTTCTCTGCTCTGTTAACGTCCCAGTATTTCATTTTTTACTGTTATAAATCTAAACTTTTTTTTGTCTTGATAAGTGTGTGAAAAGTCAGACCTGATGCAGGAGTGGGCGAATCTCCTTGAGTTTGAGCGTGCCGTTCTTTTGGATATAGTCTACAAGGCACATGTCCAGAACCTCAAACTCATGCACGTAGTGGTCCTTGAAGAAAAAGGAGCCAAACCACTCCACGATGTGAGCGCGGGCACCTCCCTGCTCCATCAGGGTCTGGAGCATGGCAGCCTGTGGAGGAGACAGAGGAGAGGGTCACATACACATAATGTTTGAAGTTAGTTAAGATGTTAGCAGAAGTAACGTCGAAAACAAATGTGTCACCTACTAGCTTTCTCTCAGTTTACACCATAAAATAAAACATACAACAGTCAAACATATAACATTTTAGGCCTGTTCATAGCAACAAAAGCCAACACTGGAGCAACCAGAGCCACGTGATCACTTCTGTCTCTCTGGGCCCCACTATCTAGCACCACGTTCATGCTTTGATATAGTACCTCGTTTGCTGGGTTCTCTAGGACTTGAATGATGTTGATCATCTTCAGCGCCACCTTATGGTCAGTAGAGAGCTTGTGGCACAGGGAGACCACCCCGAAAGCACCTGAGCCCAGGATCTTCTTCACCTCGTAACTCTCTGAGCCAGAGGAGATGATACTGTTCACGGCAACCGGGCCTTTATCGGCAACCATAACGTAAGAATAAACCTGAGGGAGGAAAGGTTTAAACAAGAATTGGTATATTTGTATAGAACAGTGACATAAGCACATTTTACATTTTGGTCATTGTAAATCTGACTTAACAAGACCACTGACTTTCTGTTAAAACTGAGAGACCACTTTTCAGAGAGCCACTTCTTCATAGCAAACACTGGATTGTCATTTACATAGTTTTTTTTTCTTTGTTTTTAATGGCTATGTGAAATTTCAAGCTGAACTAAACCAGGACTAGAACAGGACCAAGACAAGGCTACATCAGAACAAAATGAGGACTAGAACCGGATTAAACCAGTCCACATCCGGACTAAACCAGTCCACATCAGGACCAAACCAGGACTAAATTGGGACAAGTGTGAAGGTACATTTAATATCTTTACATTGCCTTGAGAAGTAGCCTAGTCTATTTTCTACTGGGAGTTCACGGAGATATCTTTAAATTAGTTGTAGTTAATTTCTATATTTTGTTGCACCAAATATAGTGTATGCTTTCCACAAATGTGAGGTAGCAAAATATTCAAAGATTTCCTGCAAAAACCTTCATACCATTTTGTAGATGAGCTCAAATCGCTGCTTCGATCAAACTTTGGGGGAGTTTGAGTGAAAACTGTAGGAGCTGCTTGAGAAAATGTGCAGAGGTATGGAAAGATGTGACCAACTCATGAAGTTCTCGGGAAAAAGTGTTGAACTCACACAGCTGGGTTGCCATAGTAAAGGGCTTACACATGATCAGTGACATCATCATGGCACATCGCCATGGAAATATGGAATCTGTGTGATATGAAAATAAAACTGGGAAAAGGCATAATTATATTTTATTATTTTGAGAAATAAAATTCATAAATGTACTTTTTTGAAGTTCTACACTCACAGTTGTAAATGATAAAATTAATGTATTTAATGGCATAATTCCTGTCTTGTAACTTCTATATTTTGTATAGATCTTACAATCAAATCTAAACAAATTGGTCAAATATAATTTTTTTTTGTTTTGCGTCCTTAAGCAAGACACTTCACCCACATTGCCTGGTATGAAAGCAGTGTGTGAGTGTTGATGGTGGGAGGGGCCAGTGGTGCAGATTGGTAGACTCTGTTCCGTCAGTCTGCCCTGGGGCAGCTGTGACTACATTAGCTTACTACCACAGAGTGTGGAGTGAATGAATAATGCACAACATTCCTAGATGGTAGTATATGTAATATAGGCCTAAAAACATGTATATTTTTAGGTATGATTTCACCTTCACTGTGGATGATTAAATCATCTCTGAATATATCTATTGAATTACAAGAGTCACTTTGGGTGGAAAAAGGGCAAAGAGCATGAGGCTTTCAGAAGGTTCTTGACAATGGACAGTTATCCATTATCAACAATGATGGGCCTTGTATTCTAACATTTGAGACATCTGGAGTTGTGTCTTTGTCAGAGTTATAAAAACATAGTTATACTTATATGACTATTATAAAGTCATACTGATACTGACCTGAAGCTGCACCATAATCCATCTTGATCTTGATCCATCTCCTTCTGATCTTTGCTGATTTTCTGCCAAAAACATTTTATTTATAATTACTGACAAAGTTATCAAGAGTAAAAACAGAACAAATTGATCTAACACATTTATGACTCCAAAAAAGTGGTTGTTTTAATCTTGTAACATTCATTTGTTTATCTTAATGACTGGTTCCACATTGATATTATAAAGAGCCCATTTTAACACTGTAAGATCAGTCTTTTGCCAGGTTATACTTTTAACACTGCTTTAATTAAACCTGAACAAGAATCTGTTACTATCCATTTTTCAGCAGAAATATTTTAAATCGATCTGATATCCATAACAAAGATATAACTATGAATTTTACCTTCGCATCAGATAAACTAAAATATTAAAAAAATGTATTTTACAAAATTTTTATATATTTTTTTTTTTCTTTTTTTCTTTAGAGTAAATACTTTGTGATACCTCAGTCAGTCAGTATTTGGTATCAAACTGCCCAAAAGGACGAAGTTCTTCTTTCTTTAAGTTGATTTCTCTTGCTGTTGTTTCTTTTTATCTCTTTATTTCTTTTTATAACAACCTCTTTCACTTGAAAATAAAGGGCCCATTACACTATTTTCAGATCTATGTTATAATGTTGTTTGAAGTGCTCCACTTTGTTTTTAAACTCCATGCACCTTCACTAGAATCTTTTGGAGGATTTCAGCCCTGGAATTGCACATCTCTACTGAACTAAAGTTAGGAGTTGTTAACTTGAAAACTGCCACTTCATGACATCACAAGCTGGAACAGAGCATTTTAAGCTTTGGAGATATAGACAGAATAATAATAGAGGATTACTTATGGATGTCTGAATGAAACAAACACAACTCCAGGTATGTTTTTGACGAGGTATCGACATTATAACAAGACTGAACGCTCACAAGAGTCAGTTTTGTGTAATATATGACCTATATTACCTATGTAATATAGGAAAAAACTCATTTTTATTCATGATCTGAATATTTTATCTCGCAGCTCACAGAATGTTTTGTCAGTTAATAGGTTGTCGTTTTATTTCCCATATCCTTGAGATTTTCCATTAGGCTTCGCTCCAAAACTTTGAATGACTGTCTCTTTGTACCGAGACAGAGGGACATAATGGTGTTTCTTTTATGCATTGTAAACACTCATTTGATCTGAACCATAAATTTATTTTAAAGTTTTGTGACTGACTTGAATTGTTCCATGTGAAATCATTAACATTAGGAGACTACTTCACCCCTGTCCTCAAACATCTCCACTGACTCCCTGTACAATACATCCAACACAAGTCCCTCCATAACCTGGCCCCTCCCTTTCTCACCGACCTCCTCCATCAGCACTGTCCCACCTGCCACCTCAGATCAGCTGACACCAACCTCACTCCACCATCAGGACAAAGCATTGAACCTTGAGGGACCGGGTCTTTGCTGGAGCTGCCCGCTGGAACTCGCTCCCACAATCCATCTGGAGCTCGGACTGCAGCACTTCAAATCACTAATAAAAACTCACCTGTTCAATCTGATATCCCCTCAATAATTCCCACCATTGTCCTCTACTGTTTTTGTCGTCTTTGGCTGTAAAGAGTTAAGAGCTATATAAGTCTGATGTGTTACGATTATTATTACCAATGGGGGAATCGTTGTAGTCACCTCTGATTATGATATAGGCATTTTGATATTTTTACTGTACATTTTGAATCTTAAGACATAGTTGAATAAACATATGTTTGGCTCGTGTTGTTATACCCAATAACATTACATATAATTCAGTGAATATTAGTTCGCTAGTTCGTGTTGATTTTTTTAATTATTTTTTATTTTGAATTTAATTAACCCACTGTCTGTACTGTATCTGTCTTTCTTCTTATTATCATTTTGAGGACCCCCTCAAAAATAAGATGGCCCATGTCAAGGGGCTTATCCTCCAAATAAATAAATAAATTAAATGATTGATTACTTGGATCAGAGTTATTCATCTGCCCTCTTCAGATGTTATAGTTTGGATAGTATCACCTCTAATTGTGTTTAATAAAATGGTGACTCTTTGAAGTTTGGGCTTCTTCTGCACCAACATAGATGATCTGTTTCTCCTTCATTAACACGACTCTCCAGAAAATGAAACCGACTTAGCAAATAAAATCTATTCCTTACCTAAATGAAAACCAATGTCTCTCCTCTGATGAGTCCAGGAGTTTATGACCAATTCCGAAATGGTCGTCCAGCACATTCTTCTTTTCTTCACTCTCAGTTGTTACTTTTGCTGTCCACTAGCTTTAGATCAAGGCCTGTGTGAAAGTGATCATCTCTGCATACATTACTTTCCAGTCACACAGGGCCCTGTGGAGCCATGGATAGTGCATTGGCATTTCAAGTGTCAGGACAGGTGAAGGTTGTGGGGTCAAGGCCCACCAGAGTGATTGTTTATGTCTTACCCCGTTGATGACATAGACACAAGAAGACAGATGGTGAAACAGGCTGAAAAAAATTACAATTCTCACAGTAAACGTAAAAGTACAATTCTCACACAAAATGAAGTCACAAAAAAATGCAAGAGAATACAATCACATTACTCAAAATACATTAGCTTGCAATGGAGTGCAAGTGAGGTGGCGCTTAATTGCTCGTGCACTGCTTCAAACCCCTCCTGTGTGTAGTTTCCCAATTTTTGTAGTGGATGTAGTTGATTCTGTCTACGTTTTTATTGGGAGTGATTGGAATTATAGCGGCTATTAAAGGAATATTTTCAAATCCTGTGGCAATTTGATTAGCTAATTTATATTTATCCGGAACCCCTCTGGGCACTCCAAATCTAACTTGGATGCAGTTAGCCTCATAGGCTTGTTGTTTCAACAAGCCTATGAGGCTAACTGCATCCAACTAACTGAAACACGTGTGAATGAAACATGTGTGAATGAAACATCTCAGGTGGCATATTTGTTTGAGGAGATAACAGCATTATAACATAAAAGCTAACATGGGTCAGTTTTGCATATTATAGGACCTTTCATGTACACTGTGATTATTATTGTCACTTCCAGGATGAAACCTGTTACTACAGCCCTAAATACAGAGCAGCTAACTGTTCATCATACTACTTTGTGAACAAGGATGAACAGAGTCTTAAAATGGCATCTGCTTATATTGGACCGATCTCCATAGCCATTGACGCCAGTGACATTAGTCAGTACACATCTGGTAAGTCATGTTTTCTTGTTGTACATTAATAATACTTGAACACTGAATATAGTGTACATGTGGCCGAGTATCAGTAGTGTTATTTTGGCAGTCACTTTATGGGGAAACAATTTTCTTCAATATTAAATCACGTTTGAAGTTAATGGTCAATTAAGATTAGATTAAGAAGTTTAGGTTAACAGGCAAGGATTATTTATAATAATTTAGTAGTCAAGTAGTCAACAGAAAATGCTATACACAATATTTATGGTAAACCTCATGTTTTTGTTTCTTTATTTCCAGGTGTTTACTACAATCCATATTGTGGACAGGATTTGAATCATGCTGTGCTGCTCGTAGGTTATGGCACTGATGACATCACTGGACTAGACTACTGGCTGGTGAAAAACAGGTGACAATATTTATACATACTCAATGTGAATTAAACAGGACAGGACATTCAAATTCAGAGCAGGGGAGGACTGATCAAATCATATTTTGATAATAGAGTTTAACATTTTGCTTATGTTAATTTGTAATGCAATGAAATAAGCAGTTATTATTATTGTTAACAGTATTTAATTTTTTTTCATAACTACTTCATAAATTACAACATAATTACTTTGTATTTGTTTAATATCTTTGTAGCTGGGGACCTAACTGGGGAGAAAACGGCTACATCCGGATGGCTCGTAACAAGAATCAAATGTGCGGCATGTCATTGTACGCGGTCTACCCTCAGTAAACACTAAGACCAAAATCAGTCAAATCAGGCAAAATGAGGCCAACAGGCTGTCATAAGAAATCTACATGTGAATGTGAGCTTTTATTGCTCCTTCTGACACTAACTGAAAGTGCATTTTAAATAAAGGCATAAGTTACAGCCATTTGGTGCTTTGCTGAATATATTATTTTCTTCTTCTTCTTCTTTCTTCCCTTAATGTTATGATATAGCATTTGATCAAAAATAATGTCCAATACAGATGGCTGAGTGTGTTTATAAATGTTTATCACAAGATTATTAAAATACATTAGTGGCACCAATGTTTTGCACCAGTTTTCCATGTCCTTGAAATGTATTCCATTTTTGGGACGCTTTTTGCAATTTCTTTAACTGTATTAATAAAAACGTTTAAGGCCATATCAGGGTCAGGGAATGATGATGTTAATCCGATATCACTGTAATACAGGTCAGAGATGAAGGCCTGCTTGAAATATGTATATGATCTTCTCACCTTTACACACAGATGTGTCTTTTTCACTTTTGCATTTTGAATACATCCACTTGGACAGGTGTCGCTAAAATCCAGTGGGAAAACATCATTATATCAATGAATTTGTAGGGTTTTAGTCATAATGGAAATTAGTTGTGTGAGATTCAGTCCATTGCATAGGTCTTTCATGAACCGATCATTAAGAGCATTTCTGGGTGCTGGCTGAATACCAGCAATAGTCAATTTTTTTATCACGTCATTTACATAGTTGTTGTTTTTTTTTTTTTTTTGGCCATTTTTCAGAAAATAAGCTCAGACTTTATCGTAATTTAATTTAGATGTGCATTTATACATTTATATGTATAATTCACAGTCCCTTCCTTGTCTTCTTTTGTATATCTTCAGGGATAATAGGGTTATTTGAGTTTCAACCAAGTTACACAACTTGCGATAATTTCTTTCATGTTACGAGATATTCTACGCATGAATTTATTTTATACAGAACCTAAGCCGGTGGGAGTTGGTTTTATCACAGAGTCACTTGAGACTGTTTATCCTACGCGTAAGGAGTCACTCAATATTAGGTGCAGACTTCAGCATTAGTTTGATATTGTCAATCGAGAAAATGGTGAAAAATTCAAAACTGGTTTTAAATCTCAGCACAGTACCAAAACAGCTCTTTTAAACATTTTGAATGACCTGCTTTTAACTGTTGACTCTGGGAAATCTACACTCACCTGAAGGATTATTAGGAACACCATACTAATACGGTGTTTGATCCCCTTTCGCCTTCAGAACTGCCTTAATTCTACGTGGCATTGATTCAACAAGGTGCTGAAAGCATTCTTTAGAAATGTTGGCCCATATTTATAGGAGCATCTTGCAGTTGATGGAGATTTGTGGGATGCACATCCAGGGCACGAAGCTCCCGTTCCACCACATCCCAAAGATGCTCTATCGGGTTGAGATCTGGTGACTGTGGGGGCCATTGTAGTACAGTGAACACATTGTCATGTTCAAGAAACCAATTTGAAATGATTCGAGCTTTATGACATGGTGGATTATCCTGCTGGAAGTAGCCATCAGAGGATGGGTACATGGTGGTCATGAAGGGATGGACATGGTCAGAGACAATGTTCAGGTAGCCCGTGGCATTTAAACGATGCCCAATTGGCACTAAGGGACCTAAAGTGTGCCAAGAAAACATCCCCCACACCATTACACCACCACCACCAGCCTGCACAGTGGTAACAAGGCATGATGGATCCATGTTCTCATTCTGTTTACGCCAAATTCTGACTCTACCATTTGAATGTCTCAACAGAAATCGAGACTCATCAGACCAGGCAACATTTTTTTTGTCTTCAACTGTCCAATTTTGGTGAGCTCGTGCAAATTGTAGCCTCTTTTCCTATTTGTAGTGGAGATGAGTGGTACCCAGTGGGGTCTTCTGTTGTAGCCCATCCGCCTCAAGGTTGTGCGTGTTGTGGCTTCACAAATGCTTTGCTGCATTCCTCTGGTTATTTCAGTCAACATTGCTCTTCTATCAGCTTGAATCACTCGGCCCATTCTCCTCTGACCTCTAGCATCAACAAGGCATTTTCACCCACAGGACTGCTGCATACTGGATGTTTTTCCCTTTTCACACCATTCTTTGTAAACCCTAGAAATGGTTGTGAATTATGAAATACTCAGACCGGCCCGTCTGGCACCAACAACCATGTCACGCTCAAAATTGCTTAAATCACCTTACTTTCCCATTCTGACATTCAGTTTGGAGTTCAGGAGATTGTCTTGACCAGGACCACACCCCTAAATGCATTGAAGCAACTGCCATGTGATTGGTTGATTAGATAATTGCGTTAAGGAGAAACTGAACAGGTGTTCCTAATAATTCTTTAGGTGAGTGTATATCCTTCTGTCCCACTTGGAGACACATGTGGTCATTAAGGGTACTGCACTCTGCTCTTAAGATATGAAAACCAATGATTAATAAATATAAAACAAGTTCATACTGGCAACAGTTTTGGGCTGTGCTTTTACGGTAAAGGGGCATAAGAAGGAACTGTATAAAACTATATAAAAACACTGGTGTAAAAGAAGTCAGAGCGAGTGTAGTGCAGCTGAAAACACAATGCTGCACGTGGGGATGAAAGGACCTCCAAAGTGGACTGCACATGGGGCATAGTGTGAGGAGCTAGGGAGAGGGAGGAGGGTCTGGTTTAATCAGAGTGCTTGAATATTTATGTGGTGTACGGAGTAAATGACTTAGTTAATAAAATTAGGGTGAATCGACCTGACAGAGACAGTTCATTGACAAAAGTGTATGTAGAAGATATAATTTGTTTTCTTTTGCTGAGTTTATTTTAAAAAGTATAAGTTGAAGGTTCAGGTTCAAGCTTCTGCACCTTTTTGACATGTTAATAGTCAAAAGAAATACCATTAAAATAAAAGCACTTTTCAATCTTATACGAGCTCACTGACATCCTCCTCGCCCGGCTCCCCTCCTTGCCTGGTCTTCCTCTTCCTCGCCTGGCCCTCCTCCGCCCCCCTCCCTCCGCCTCGCCTGGCCGATTTTTCTTGTTTTGTCTGATTTTTCCTGTTGTTTGATTTTCCTGTTTGTTTTGTGTGTAGGCAGCACGGTGGCTGAGTGGCAACACTCATGCCTCACAGCAAGAAGGTTTGGTTCGATCCCCGGGTCACCCAGGCCTTTCTGTGTGGAGTTTTGCATGTTTCTCCCCGTGTCTGGATGGGTTTCCTCCAGGTACTCCGGTTTCCCCCATCAACCAAAACATGAACGCCCTTCGAGACAACTGTTGTTGTGATTTTGGGAGTTACAAAAATAAAATGAATTGAATTGACAAGTTCATTTAATTTATAATCTAATAGTACGGATTAGGAGAAGGAGCAGAGTCTCTTGTAATGGTGGCACAGCTGTTTACTTGGTGTTGGTGTGAGGGACAAACTATACTCTTGAGTAAAACTTGTGCTTCCTCTTCTCAGTGTGAGTAAGTCTAAGTGACTTGAGCTTTATGTTGACAGTACGAAATGAAATTACTTTTGAATTTGATCTCTCAAGGCCAATGCCCGTAGTCGAGAGAAGTCATGGAAGAAACAGGAAATTAAGTTGTTTTTTCCGCTGGCATGCTACTGACAAACTGTGCGGAGTATCCAAAAAAACTGATAATATGTTTGTCAATGACTATAGATGTGGCATGCCAAATCTGAGCTGATTAAGACTAAAACCCTAGGACTAGATATGTTTTATAAACACACAGTGAAAATGGTGATAATTTTTTTATTCAATATGACTGACATCCTGTTTATTAAATTTGTCAATCCTATGCCTGGTTTGGGGACCTTTCTGTTACGAACCGTTTCCTAGGGAAAAAAAGGAAGGCAACACAAGATAGTATAATAAAATAAGTAGCCTTTATGTAGAGAAACGAAGGGCATTTAACAACTTTAAATTTTAATTAGGAATTTAATTAAGAATTTTAATACAAAAAAAAAACAAAACAAAGTCAACAAAGGGAGGCTCTAAGAGTGAAGTACAAAGTCAAATCAAATGGCACACCGATTCACAGACAGAATCTGGCAGCCAGGAGTAACAGGGGGCGAGTCCTTTTGAATCTGGAGCAGCCACAGGTGGAGGGCAACGATTGGCTGAGCCTTGATTGTCCCTCCAATCGCACGTAGAGTAGGCTGTCAATCAACGCCAGCTGCAGGGCATACTGGGAGGGGCCGAGAGGAAGAGGGAAGAGGCACATGGTAGGAGGAGCTGGAGGCCAGCTTAATCTCGCCTCATGAACCCACATTAAAATACCTACACTTATGAAGGGTAGTGTAAGCAGACGGCTGTGTCTAGACTGGACTGGCTCACGTCCTTTTAAAGATCTGTAATCTCCAAACTGACGTGACACTGCCGACGCTCTCACCTGTTTGTTCTCCCATCATAACGTATAGTATAGTGTATGTTGCATACTTCCTCTTGGACAGACGGAACAGACGTGTGTCCCACTAAACCAGCAGAGAAGTCCCTTTTACTCCACCCCCAAGACCCACCCCCCTTCAGGCACTGTCCAGTTTAGCAGCCCTCTCCACTTTAGTGGAGGGACTGTGTCCTCTTCTGATTTCTTCTGGTTCCAGTGGAGTCCTTTTTTGCTCTACTCCTTGCATGCTGGAGTGGACTCCTTTCGTTGTGGCGTGGACTCCTTTTGTTCTGGGGAGGAGACTCCACGATCACCAGGCTGAGACTGTCTGTGAAGAAAAAGAGTCACAGTACTATTAGTCATATTACATAGTTAGCATATCTTACAAAATATCAAAGTACTTCTACAACAGTTCTGGTGCCACCCAAACTCCTCAGGTGGTTGTTTAAAGCTGTTGTTTAAAGCTTTAAAATAGTACAGTATGGCACTAAAAATGTAGATATCGCCTTGGAGCCAAGTAGGTGATGCCACCAGGCCAAGTAACACTCACAGCCCAGGCTTCATAGCATAGATCAGAAAAAAGCGTAATATAGACCCTTTAAAGCATTTATAAGTAAAGCTTATTAAATAAAGATGCAGCAAATGGCTCCATAAAAAAATAGTGTGATAATGAAGCAGTATTTACCTTCAGAGTCCAGGTTGATGTCTGGGATGTTCCCCACGCAGCGTCTCTTTGGAGAATCTGGAGAAAGTACAATCACCAGTCCTACAGAAAAAAGAGCATTATTAGTCAGATTATATATTTTTTCATTTGATAAAAACATGAAGTGCCGAGTATGGAAGTGACATGTGACAAAAGGGAAGTGTAAACTAATCTTAGCTTCAACGTTGGGGTCAGATGGGAACCAATTTTTAAACCATAAAAGGCTCTTTAGATTCTCAGTCTTTGAGAATGATTCTAAATACTCTACACAAACAAATATTGATCATGAAGTGCTTAAAAACCTACTGTCAGAGTCAGAGTCGCTGGACATGGCTGCAGTTTCATGACGTCTCTTTCTTCTCATCCTGTGGTCTGGGGAAAGAACCACAGACTGCTCTGAGCAGATGGGATCCTCAGGAGCAGGGGCCGACTGCAGACAGCGGGAGGGGCCCTCAGGAGCAGGGTTTGGCTCCTCACAGCGGGAGGGGACCACAGGGGTAGAGACTGGCCCCATACAAAGTCTCTTACTGTATTTAAGGTCAGAGTCATGGTGGAGGTCACTGGACTCGGCCTCAGTCTCATGACGCCTTTTCCTTCTCACTGTGGAGACTTTAGACTGGACCACAGACTGTACTGAGTCTACGGGGCTCTCAGGAGCAGGGGCTGGCTCCTCACAGCGGGAGGGGACCACAGGGGTAGAGACTGGCCCCATACAAAGTCTCTTACTGTATTTAAGGTCAGAGTCATGGTGGAGGTCACTGGACTCGGCCTCAGTCTCATGACGCCTTTTCCTTCTCACTGTGGAGACTTTAGACTGGACCACAGACTGTACTGAGTCTACGGGGCTCTCAGGAGCAGGGTTTGGCTCCTCACAGCGGGAGGGGACCACCGGGGTAGAGACTGGCCCCATACAAAGTCTCTTACTGTATTTAAGGTCAGAGTCATGGTGGAGGTCACTGGACTCGGCCTCAGTCTCATGACGCCTTTTCCTTCTCACTGTGGAGACTTTAGACTGGACCACAGACTGTACTGAGTCTACGGGGCTCTCAGGAGCAGGGGCTGGCTCCTCACAGTGGGAGGGGCCCGCAGGTGTAGAGACTGGCCCCACACAAAGTCTCTTTCTGTACCTAGGAAAGGAAACATTGATTAGTAATTCTGATTACAGCTTTATTAAAATGTTATGTAGTAAAATAAAACAAAACTGCACCATAGAGATGTTATTACCCTGCCTGAAATATTAACAGTTCTGTTTTAAATTTATCCATCTTCATGGAGACAAGCAGGTGACAACACCAGGCCAAGAGACAGATCAGATCTGTGTCTTGGTTCCAGGGCCATAATGTAGCTCTTTTGGTCCCCATATTTCCGATGGCACCCCCCTGACCCCTCCCGGTAATACATACTCTAAACCCCTGAAATTGAATAACTGTATAATATATATGTTTAATCCCATACTGTCAAAGATTCAAGATAAATGCCTTTGCTTGCCTCCATGGAGGCAAGCAAATGGTGAATCCCTCATCATGCACGTTACAGAGTGTATCTTTAAATCTGGTTTGGTTAGTGTTACTCACATTGTGTCCTGGTCCTCCTCGTGTTTGCGTTTGCATGACTTTGATGGAGCACTCTGCTTCTCCTCTGTGGAAGTTCTGGGTTCTTCAGCAGGTAAACTGTGCTTCTCCTCTGAAGATCTGGAGTCCATAAAGATCTCTTCATCATCGTCTATGTCACTGCAGCTCAGCTCTTTGTGTTCGACACATCCCACAACATCCCACATGGACTTTTCACACTCCAAGACACTAGAAGAGAGAGTCAGGGTTAGACCTAGACTGACCTGTAATTAAAAGTACTAGAAATACTTTCATTAATACAGGCTTTTCTTGTTGAGTTAGTTTGTTTTCTTGTGTTGTTTTCTGGTTTAGTCCTCTTCTAATGTCAGTTTTGAATCTAGCTATAGTCACTGATCTGGGTGGTGGTTCCTTTTTAGTCTTGATTTAGTCCAAGTCTAGTCTTGAGTTAGTCCTAATGCTGGTTTTGGTCCTGGTTTAGTCCTGGTCTATTCTTGGTCTAGTCTTGATTTAGTCCTGGTCTAACCCTGGTTTGGCCATGGTTTAGTCTTGGTCTAGTCCTGGTTTAGTCCCAGTCTAGTCCAGATGTAGTCATGTTTTAGTCCTTGTCTTGTTTTGATTTAGTCCTGGTCTAGTCCTGCTCTAGTCCCAGTTTTGTTCCTGGCTGTACTCACTGATCTGGATGAAGGTCCCTTAAGGCTTTCAGATGTTCCATGGTGATGAAGGGGTGTTTGAGAAGTTCTTCTGGGCTGATGCGTTTTGCGGGGTCTGGCTTCAGCATCAGACTCACCAGGTCCAGGAAACACTCACTGTCACGCTTGTCTGCTTCATTCACAGGAGTGTACTGCAAATGAGAGAAAACACGTTAAGGATGGTCCAAAGTACACACAATACCCATATTTGTCAGAGTAAAGCAGTAGTAAAGTTTAATAATTCAAGTTTAAAGTTGGGACTAAGGACCTAAACTCCACCCCACAGCCACAGTCCAAATGAGCTGTTTAACTGGGCAGTGCCTGGAAGACTAAGGGGGAGAGCGAGGGGGAAGGACGGGTGGGGTCTGGAGGATTAAAAAGGAGAATGAAAAGGGAGAATGAAAGGGGAGGAGGGGGAGAGGTCTGCAGGATTAAAGGGGAGAGTGAAGTGCGAAGGAGAGGTGGGGTTCGGAGGACTAAAGTTAAGACTGAGGAGGGAGGAGAGATGGGGTTTGGAGGACTAAAGGGGAGAATAAGGGGGGAGGAGGGGAGGGGTCTGCAGGATTACAGGGGAGAGAGATGGGGGAGAAGGGGTGGGGTTTCTAGGATTCATGGGCTTGAAATGCTCGAAATATGATGTTATTCTGTTTACGATGCATAAAGATATTAAAAGCATACTTACTTCGAACTCACTGGCCAGCGTCGAGGTGGTGGGAGCAACCTCATAGGTATTCTACAGACAGAAGAACAGATATGTTAGCTTCAAGTCAGTGTTACAAGAGAGGTTATGCACCGAAAGTCAGCAGTGTCAGCAGTGAGTGGCAAAAGTTCTTCAAGTATGTTTTTGATGAGGTAACAACATCATAACATGGCTTAAAGAATATGTTTTGTATAATATACGACCTTTAAATTATGACATTAGCTTTTACCTCTCATTCTGAACTTAAGGAGGTACTGAATGGGACTGACATGAGTGCATAACCTCTACACACTAATCCAAATGTGCAATAATGGTGAAAATGGGTTACTCACTTTGAATAACCAGCGGTTGTATTCGTAGGTCAGGTACATGTTCGTATACCGACCCTTCTCCAGGAGCTCATCTGAAGGAAGTCCAACAGTTTTGATTATACTGCAGAACTGTGAAAACAACACAACACAATTAGTTACTGCAATGGATCATGCAGGTGCCACCTCCAGAAAGTTACAAAGCATTTTTATAAATTTGGTTTCATCTAACTTTCTTTTATATTTCTATTAGTGTCGTCATGAATTTCAAACTGAAAAATTTCAAATCTGATTTCAATGTTAAAGAACAGACTTGATACTCAATACTGATTCCGATACCACTATGATTAAAAAAAGATGCTCTCTTTAGACAATAGAATGTGATTTTTAACATCAAGTGGTAGTACTTTCTTTTATATTCCCATGTGGCTTTATGTCTGAGGGATTACACATCCCTCAGTCACTCAGGTAGATTCCATAGTGGTCCGTGGGTGTATACTAGTCTTTGTCGTCTTATACTTGTTCTGATACAGCTCAAGATCGTTCTAAAGCTATTCAGGAAAGGTTCATTTCTGTCCTGTGAATGTGACTTTTTAGTATTGATACCTGCTCAAATGTGAATCTTCAATACTAGTTTCAGTATCTGATTTTTGATAATTTTGACAACTCAAATGTCTATAGATAATAACAGTGGTCTTCCTAAATACAATATATATTTATATAGTTATTTTAGTCTTACCAGATCGTGCTCATCACACCCGGGGAACAGAAAATATCCAAGGAACAGTTCTATGATCATGCAGCCGATGGACCACATGTCTATGCCTTGATCGTACGGTGCTCCCAGGAACACCTCTGGAGCTCTGCACACAACATAATAAGAGGATAGTGTTAGACTGACTCCAGATGCTGTTTGTCCTTGTTCTGTTCCATCATAACAGTGTGTAATTTTACCTGTGGTTACGTGTCTGCACTTTGATTCCCTGATGTATGTCGGACACGTGCCGAGCCAGGCCAAAGTCGATTATCTTGATCTGCAGAGGTTTGGAGACTGTGTCCACCATCATGATATTATCGTGCTTCAGGTCAGCGTGCACGATGCCTAAAGTCTTTAGGAAGGACAGAGCGGCGCCCATCTGCAAGAGAGGAAGATCTGGTCAGCACAACTTACAGATACAGTTATACACAACCATTCAAAGGTTTGGACACGCCTTCTGTTTGAATGTATTTTAAAGTTCACCACCATAATATGAAATAAAAAAGAACCATAAATAATACCGTGTGTCCAAATTTTGAATGGTCAAGTACAAGTTATACAGTAAGCAATCAGATATTTACAACAATAAAACAGTTGAAACGTGTTTGCAGAATTATTAAGTCATTCCTGAGTAAAATCCTAACCCTAAATTACACAAATGATTAATCCTTCAATTGGTTCGCCTGGTCAGTCAATTTTCAGTTTCTCATTCTATTCCATAAAAACCTTCAGTCTGGTACCGCTTTGTTTGAATCTCATTTAACAGTGGGACGACACAGAGTGGATTAAAACCAGCCAAAGGATTTCCACCGTCTTAAACCCTGGATGTTTGAGGGCTACAAATCGACCCACGCAAGGTACTACCTCCCAAAGGGGACCGGCTCTCTTTGGCTCTGGTTCTGCTTAGCCAAGGAGGAGCTAAACACCACAATGAGAGGACAAGAGGGAACGCAGACTCTGTAGAACCTTATTCCACCAAGGTGAACCGGTCAGAGCACCAGAACCAGTCAAAACACACCTCATGAAGCAGCTCCAGACTGAATTTCTCTGCTCTGTTAACGTCCCAGTATTTCATTTTTTACTGTTATAAATCTAAACTTTTTTTTGTCTTGATAAGTGTGTGAAAAGTCAGACCTGATGCAGGAGTGGGCGAATCTCCTTGAGTTTGAGCGTGCCGTTCTTTTGGATATAGTCTACAAGGCACATGTCCAGAACCTCAAACTCATGCACGTAGTGGTCCTTGAAGAAAAAGGAGCCAAACCACTCCACGATGTGAGCGCGGGCACCTCCCTGCTCCATCAGGGTATGGAGCATGGCAGCCTGTGGAGGAGACAGAGGAGAGGGTCACATACACATAATGTTTGAAGTTAGTTAAGATGTTAGCAGAAGTAACGTTGAAAGCAAATGTGTCACCTACTAGCTTTCTCTCAGTTTACA